>NC_056739.1:679288690-679396190 GCF_019279795.1 Protopterus annectens | reverse complement strand
ATATCTCCACCTCTCCCGGGTCGTCTCCACCTGTTCCCTACTCTCACTACAGATCATAATATCATCTGCAAACATCATAGTCCACGGTGACTCCTGTCTGATCTCATCTGTCAACCTGTCCATCACCACTGCAAATAAGAAAGGGCTCAGAGCTGATCTTTGATGTAATCCCACTTCCACCTTAAATGCATCTGTCACTCCCACTGCAGACCTCACTGCTGTCACACTACCCTTGTACATATCTTGTACCACTCTTACATACTTCTCTGACACTCACGACTTCCTCATACAATACCACAACTCCTCTCTAGGCACCCTGTCATATGCTTTCTCTAAATCCACAAAGACACAATGCAACTCCTTCTGACCTTCTCTGTACTTCTCCATCAACACTCTCAGAGCAAACATCACATCTGTAGTGCTCTTTCCTGGCATGAAACCATATTGCTGATCACTAATCATCACCTCCCTTCTTAACCTAGCTTCCACTACTCTTTCCCATAACTTCATGCTGTGACTGATCAGTTTAATCCCTCTGTAGTTACTACAGCTCTGCAGATCACCCTTATTTTTAAAAATCGGTACCAAAACACTTTTTCTCCATTCCTCAGGCATCCTCTCACTTTCCAAGATTTCATTAAACAATCTAGTTAAAAACTCCACTGCCATTTCACCTAAACACCTTCATATATATATATATATATATATATATATATATATATATATATATATATATATATATATATATATATATATATATATATATATATATATATATATATATATATATATATATATATATATATGCATACGGGTCTACTTCAGAAGTATGCTGAAAAGCACAACAATGAAAACTCAAAACAACAAAATCCAGAATATCACATGCAGTACAATAGGTTAACTGATATGCTGACCATATAAATTAAGTCTAACATTCTAGTGGCTCATACTACGTACCAAGAGGAAACAATGGTGGCTGTCACTTATCATACAACTGGCACCCTTGTTTTCTGTTTCATATGCAAAAGTCTGAGAATACAGGTTGCCAGGAGTGGTTACATATGTTTGCTTTTACTTTGTTCGATATTCTGGATTTGGTTGTTTTGAGTTTTTGTTGTTGCCCCTTTCCTTCATACTCATCTCGATCTCATAAATTTTGAAATTATATGTTAATTCAATCTTCTAACATACATATATATATATATATTCATGGGTTCACTACATAATCTCAAAATTTTGAAATATCGAATTTCAAAATTTCGAGATCGTATAGCTGAAACCCCTAAATACCTAAAGACCAGAAGTGTGAATTACAAAATCCTGAACACTACACTAAACATACACCACACGCACACACATACACACACCTTCACCCAAAACACAAACAAGCAGGGGGGCAAGCCTCCCTGCTTCCCCCTACTTAAATATTCTAACTCCAAGGTTGCACTACACAGACAAACACACGAAAACACCACCACACACCTACATTCTCCTCGTACACACACACATCACAGTCACAACACACACTTACACACACACACACACACACACACACACTAAAGCCCCTAACCAACACACTTAAACATAGATACTTACCTGACCTTCAACCTATCCATTCACAAACCGCAAAACCAGAAGTGCTACTTCAACAACTCCGAACTTTGGTATTTTGAAATTTGCGCTTTTGGTCTTTCGGTATTTAGGGGTTTCAGCTATATGGTGTCGAGATTTTGAAATTCGATATTTCAAATTTTCGGGATTATGTAATGAACCTCTATGTGTGTGTGTGTGTGTGTGTGTGTGTGTGTGTGTGTGTTTCAGTTTTTTTGAATGTTGTTTTATTAAAAGGTATTTTATCAACTCACTTTTGCTCAAATGTACTTTCAGACTAGCATTCAGTAGGGAAAGAGAGATTCTCCTTTTCCTCACTGTTGTGCAGTCTCACATTCATAATATATATAAATATATATATATATATATATATATATATATATATATATATATATATATATATATATATATATATATATATATATTAGGTTTACTATCAGTTTACCGATCACACTTTGTGCGAGTCAGTGTTGCACTGAACCGGATAACTGAAAATAAAAACATCGAGCAAAACAAAAAGCAAATGTGGAAGTGGAGAATGTCAAATTTGACACAATTTGAACATTCTTCACACTTCCACAACTGCTATTATTCTGCAAGAAGCACTAAACAATGTTTTTGCAAGGGGGCAAGCCCTACTACACCCCCCCCCTCATGTGGGGGTCTATGCCACCACACCCCCCGCTACTTATATATACAAACTCTGAGATCGCACTACAGTAAGGGAAAGGGTACATTTCCTGCTTCCCACTATAGAGATATATATAAATAACTGTAAGTAGTGTGGGTGGGTGCAATACTGGTTTGATGATTATTTTTAATATTTTTCTTTTCATGTTCTTTTTTATTCATGATAAACTAGATCCTATATATCTATATCTGCATCCATCTATACATATAACTATACATATATGTGTGTGTGTGTGAATGTGGTTTATCCACTAGTAATTGATTTTATCAAAAATCAATCTCTGTATTGTTGATACATATTAGTTGAAAATAGAGATGGTTGACAATTGAGTGAAAATGGAGAGTCCCTGGGAATGAGGACTATGCCCTTCCCCAGGGATTGTGTAAACTTGGAGTTGGAATAAATAAATAGCATGGGATGTGAGGGTGCAGGGGCCTTACCCCCTTGCAGAAAACATTGTTTTATTATTTATGTGTTTAGAGGATTAACCTCGGAATATGCATAGAAGCATGTTGATGTGTGTGTGTGTGTGTGTGTGTGTGTGTGTGTGTGTGTGTGTGTGTGTGTGTGTGTGTGTGTGTGTGGTAGGCTACTTTTGCACTGTCTTGTTGAACATGTGCACTCTTCCACTAGACTTCACAGCACAAAAGGCCATTGGCAGGAGTATGGATGCCTGCCTGTGTCACATATTTGTAGAAGGTACATAAAACAATGTATCCCATCAGGACAGCATGTCCCTGTAAATCGCTGTCAGTCTTAACAGTTGTATTTTTCCTTGTCCAATGTATGTGGTGGCCAATACTGGTGAATACAGTAATAATATGGCTATATACATGTCTCTTCACTAGCGTCCTACAGTATGCTCATGTCAGTGGCTGACAGGTCCTTGTTCCATAGTGAAGGGAAAGGAATCCTTACTGCATCCCAGACGATACTGGTTTGACTAATGCCACCAACACTACAGGGCCAGGCAGTGAGTAGGAGAATGGAAGGAGCGTGGCCTGCTTGCCACTCCCAATAATGGGGAATAACTGGAACAATTGGTTGTGGAGGGGGCTAATGACTGGCAAACAGGATGGGCAGAGAGTCCAAAAATGAGATGAACCCCCCAAATGCCTACAGCAGTGATTAGTTCCATAACCTGTGCATATATGTTGTCATATACATACTCTATGTATTTCCACATCTGTCTCTACATCTGTCATATGCCATACCTGTAAAAGTATCTACGAGCACTGCACCTATGAGGAAAAAATACAGGCAGTTAGAAGAACGAGAAAGATAAATGATAAACAAAAGCAAGGCATCCCAGAGTTAGTACAGTTTATTTCTCATGTATCTGACAAAGATTACAAGTGAGTACAGCACTTTATACTGTTTTGACAGATCCAGTCCTGCCTTTTTAGACATATATTGTGTCCTAAATTGGTCATGCATTTAGGTTTAAAAATGCTGTTACAACAGACTATTTTTGTAGAGTACAGACTCAAGCATTTCTGGCTTCAGCTTTATCATTATATGTTCATACTTATCGATTATTTCATCTTTCTAATAAGAAAGACTATTTATTATTGTTACAGCTAAAGTTAATATTCACATTATTATTACTGTTAAATAATTCACAATTAATGAAAGTTTGCAACTTACAAAGTAATACAAAAGCTTAAAAAAACTTCATATAAAATCTGCAGTATGTATATGCAAGGCACAACATCTGCTCCTGTCATTCATTCTATAGACAACGTATGAAACAGAATAATAAACATTTTCTGATTCTTTAATGTTTATGGCATATATATATATATATATATATATATATATATATATATATATATATATATACATTTTACAAATCATGTATTTAACATTCTTTTTATTCTTTAAACATATGGTTTAAGAATGTTTTGCTAGAAATGGAAAAGTACGGATTAATACATGTTTATACAACTTCTAATAGAAGAGCCATTCACTGCTGATACAATACATCAGAGTGTGTCAGTGTGTGACCCTTGTTCCAGGCTGCTGTGACCTTTCTATTCTATTTTTCTCTAACAGATAGCTGAGCTGATAATTCTAAAGACCACTGTGAAATCTTATAGCTAGTTTACATCTGTTGTCTGACATCTGAAGAATTATTTTCAACATAAATATTTATTTATATTAATAATTATGCCTTGATAAAGAGAGGAATTATTCATAAGCCAGTGTCTTATCTTGGCTGATGCTCTTTTAGCCAGGCATGGTATTTCAATGCAGCTTTGTATTCATGCTTTCAGTCACTGGCATTCACATAGAACCTCACATGCTGCTCAAGGAAGATTTCATAAGCTGGTGTCTCAAAATTATTTGAGATCCCAGTACTATAACAGTTCCCCCTGAACAGACATGATTTTATTCAGTGAATATGATCAAGCTTCATTGGTTCAGACTACTTCATAAATCGTACAATGTCTTGGACCTGATGCACTTGGTTCACTGCCAAAACCTGTACTGCTTGTTGTCTTATATATTCAATTTCACACTTAGTGATGACAATTATTTGGCTTATAGATTCTAAAATGCCAACTATGATCAGTATAAGCTGCATTATTTTTCCTCCCCAGCAACTGATAGAACCACTCAGCCAACAGAACCATGTTTCTTTTTTTATTTTTGCTTTTGAGCACTTTCCTCAATTAACTTGAGGTGGCTCCTGATTTCAGGTTTATTATCAGGAATATAAATACAACATCCCTCTCCTACCAATTCGCAACATTTAATGTCATATGGTTCTGTAAGACCATAGTTCTCATGGCAGTCATTTCTGTAGTAACTTTTAATTCCTCTAATAGACCTGTCAATTTCCTCTAATTTCCCAAATAGTCTTTCCTGCTCCATAGAATGGAAGGATTGATACTCCTACAAGGACATCATCTCCTACATCCATTTATTTCTATGTTAATATGTCTTTTTAATCTAACATTTCTAATATTAGATTCAGGCAATGTTGTAGGATGTCTAATGGATAGAATTACATGTCCCACATAACACAATCCATTCCACTACTCAGAAAGCCATTTGTAGGCTCTTTTACCACATATGTAATATATGCCTGCTCGAATTGGAACCATCCATGTAACCCAATGTTTAGTTCTAGCTTTTTTAAATGTCCAGCGAGTTTCATTACTAAAATATTCAAAACATTCCCCCGGATTCAGCAAGCTCTGCACGGCGTGCAAGAATAGTGCAGGAGCTGCTGGAGGCAATATGGTTGCCGTGCAATCCAGGAATAAGATGCAGAGACGTGCATGAGCCCTCCTGCACTATTCCTGCAAGGACACAGCTCCTGTATGCAAATTACTCCATTTGCAGGTGAAAACCATGCAAATGAGGTGAATTTGCGATCCTGGAAGCTGACAGCCGGCCGTGCAGGACTAGTGTAATCTGCAGAAATGTACTTGGTTAGTAACCGAGCACATTTCTGCAAACTACAAAACGGAACTATGACAGCTCCAAATAAAGGGTGTATATAACATGTAAAGCACACCAATGGACAAATATATGGCCATTGGCATGGAAAACAGTTTAAAAAAAACTTTTTTTTTTAGCCGATCTCAGCTGTTTAAGAGTAGGGCAGTGGTGCGCAAATGAGATTGGGCCAAAAATATAAAAAATAACCTGAAATAAGCATTCTAACCAAAATCACTATTTTGCCATTATACTCAATGGCAGGCAAAAGAACACATGGTCAGTGAATAGTGGTTGCTAAGGGGGGAGGCTCAGTGTGGGACCTGTAACTATGCATTAGCAGGCAATCCTATGCAAATAAGGGGAATGATACTGAATCCCAGATTTCACCTCACTGCTAGTCAGCACCCAACAGTGTATGTGCAGGAATAGCTTGGTTCAAGCCTAAGAGTTAGCTGATGTCATTGAGGGTTGTGTCAGGTATACTGTAAGTGGATTGGAGCCCTGTGGCTTGGGTTTGCCCTTAGCTTAGCAGAGCTAAGCAAGGGGGTGTGTTTGAGCCTGCCTAGCACTCTTTACATTGCCTAAGTGGGTGTGCGCGCCGTGCACTGGGTTTTAAAGGAAAAAAAAAAGTAAACTAGGAAATAGCAGCTTGTGCACAGTTGAGTACTGTGTTTGCATGATGCGCCCCCAGACTTAAACAGGAAGGCAATGGAAAGGGAAAACAGCAGTAGGAAGGTAATCAAGGAGAACTAGCATAGCTGACAGTTGAAATGTATCAGAATCAGCCAATTACACAGGCAGCAGCTCAGCCCAGAACACTACTATAAACTATGCAAATACCTTTCCCTCTGGACTTTCCCCACATACTCTATACCACCAGTGTATACAAGCGGGGAAGTTTTAACAAACAAAAACAACAAAATGATAGGGGCTGCAGCAGCGATCTTACATCAACATGAGGAAGAGGCTGAGGTTGGTGAGGAACAGAATGCTGTCGACCAACTCACAGTGAGGAGACGTAGAAGAGTGTATAGACCCAGGGTAACCTACCAGGGACTGCATGAGATGGAGATAGAGGAGCACTATAGGGTGGACAGAGGCCTTCTACAGCAAATTGTTGAGCCATGCCGGCCATGCCTGACACACAGAACTAACAGAGGGGAACCCACCCCAGTGCATACCAAGTTATGTGTAGGCCTAAGAATACTAGCCACAAGTACCTTCCAAAGGCCAACTGGAGATATCATGGGGATCTCACAGGCATCAGCATCCAGGGTACTCTACCAGTTCCTGGATGCCATGTCAGCACATGCCAGTGAGCACGTATATTTCCCCAACACCCATGAGGCGTTGGCCAGCAATATGTGTCTCTTCCACCAAATAGCAGAATACCCTGAGGTAGTGGGTGCTATAGACTGCATGCACATATGCATCAAAGCACCACCTGGTGAGCGGGGTAGGGTCTACATCAACCGCAAGGGCTTACCCTCCATCAACTTCCAGGTTGCATGCGATGCCCAGGGCATTATAATGAATGTGTGTGCTGGCTGCCCTGGAAGCTATCACGATTTCCACATCTGGTATCTGACGCAGCTGTACCAGAGATTTGCCAGTGGGAACATCCCTTACGGTCACCTACTGTCAGATGCTGGTTACACACTGGAGCTGTGCCTGATGACACCCATCAGAAATGCACACACACCCGAACAAGAACGCCATAATGAGGCACACGCACAGATCAGAATTATAATAGAGCATGTGTTTGGGATACTCAAGTCATGGTTTCAGTGCCTGGACACATCCGGTGGAGCCTTGCAGTACTCACCAGCTACATGTACTCAAATTGCCATCGTATGTGCAATGCTACACAATATGATCCTGAGGAAACAGCTGCAGCAGGAACAGCACAGGGCAGGGCCACACAGCCCCCCCATCATTGCCAAGGCCTGCACAGGCACAGAGTGAGTCAGAGGAGGAACAACCTGAGCCTGCCCCAGTAGGCGGAAGGAGGCATACCCAGTATGCCCTGGCTTTAGCAAAGAGGCAAGGCATAGCACATAGACTGACATAGTAGGGACCCAGGCAATGACACCTCTCTCTGACTCGCACATACAGTAAAAGGGATGGCAAACATGAGACTACCTGTACTCAACCATGTATAGGGAGTGTACTATGTGCATCCAACATAGGCAGCCCTACAGCACCTTCCTCAATACTGGCACACCCACAAGGTAAGTCACTCTTCTTACCAATTGCCGAATGGAGTGGTATGTGTTGTTACTTGTATCTATGGTATAGATGTGAGCATGCAAGGGAATTGGGTGGCTGAATGGGATGCCAGCAGATAGTAGACACCTATAGTGGCAGCATGAGATCTGTAACAAATACTGGTGTCGCCATAGTAGCCAGTACTACACATGGTGATAAAACCCACTGCAAGAAATGTGCTTGGCCACATGTGTGTCCATATGACACACACACATGCCAGTCAGGGAGGCTCATATACCCAACAACAGTCTCAGCCAGCAGGACAGGTGTAGACAAACATAAACAAAGCCTGTGCTAGGGCCTCTGAATGATAGCTATGGGTAACCCCCTCCCAGGCCTACACAGACAGACTAGATCAGGTCAAGCAGTAGGATGTTAGTTCTGAAGGGTAAGAAGTCAGAAAGTGATATGTAGGTCAATCAAACCTAAGACCTGTAGTACACTGATTTGCCTCTAGTCAGCATGATAGTTTAGACTACAGAATGAAATGGAGTACCTGACATACCAGTACAGTCATAGCAAATGTGTGCAAGTGTCAGATGTGCCCCTCAGTCCTATGTAGAAATGTAGTAACAGTCAGGTATGCCCCCCATGCTTATGTAGACACGTAGTAACATTCAGGTGTGCCCACCCCCAATCCTATGTAGAAATGTAGTAACAGTCTGGTGTGCCCCCCAATCTAATGTAGACATGTAGTACCAGTCTGGTGTGCCCCGCCCAATACGATGTAGACATGTAGTAACAGTCAGGTGTGCCCCACCAAATCCTATGTAGAAATGTAGTAACATGTATGTGTAGGTATAATATCAGTGGAGCACAGATTACCTGAGGTGGCCAAGCTAGCAGGATAGCTTTCTAGCATTTGTGCAATATGCAAGTATGCGTGTGTTAGATTGGTGTGTGTTTCATATCGTGTGAGAGTGGTCAGTATGCATGCATGGTGAGGTTTGTCCTGGTGGCCATTCTCCAGTACTGCCTATGGCAGGGCCAAGTCCTCACAACTGCAGTGCCAAACACAATGCTCCTCAGTATAACACATTCTAGCAGTAAGCCATTGTAAATGTATGGAGGTAATATGTGTCATGATCTGAAAGATGGGCATGGCATGACTGTTGGGCCAGATATACAAGCAGTACACAGGGGAAAGTACCCCAGATAGACAGTGTATAATGTGTGACTGTTAAATGGACACACCCTTGGAATTGTACATACAGGTTTGCAGCACATTATCTGGGCTTGTAGTAGGGAATACCAATGTCGCCTGGCCAAACACTCACAGACCGCAAAAGTCATAGGAATGTTGTACTGAGAAACAGTTGATGTCCCTGCACAAGCCAGCATAAGTGGAATGCCCCATGCATATCTGTGAGTCAGATGCAAGTAGTGTCTATAGCACACATGCACCCACTTCACCCAACCACCACCCACAGGTACCTCTCCAAGCTTATCCCTGCTGTTGGGAATGGGTACAATATGACCCCACCTGTGTATGGCAATAGCAAAGGAATGCAATATGCAGTGCAGGTGTTCCATGCAGGTGTGTCCCTAGCAGCACCCTGCCAGGATCCACACCATTTGATCAATACTGACAGAAAGTATTGGCATGAACACCTAGCACACCTACCCTGTCACCCCAGGGGAATATACTGTATTGCATTCTGGGACTGTAGGACTGACAGAATGCAATGGCCTGATACAGCTGGCCTGTATTACTACCAAATGGCCTACAGTTCTCTGCTAAAGGCCTGTGTCTCACCCGTACTGCCAATGTATCTTATGTCATGGACTCCCAAATAACATAACACAGTCTACAGAACCCATATGCAAGGCCATGTGGACAAACCACAGTAACATGTCCACCATGTCCCACTGCATGAACTGTGGACCAACACCAATATACTGCTGTGATGAGGTGATAACTATAGGGAAAGTATCAGAGAATGTTTGCATAATGTATGGAAGAGGATAGAGTAATAGAGGAGGGTGGGGGCATGGGCAGCATGGAATGTGCGAAGTCTGAAACACAGCCATGTGCACATACTATCCCTGGCTGCAAACACAAGAATGGGTGGCTACAAACCTTCTCATAAACCACAATAGGGATAATGTCCTGACTTATGAACCCTGCCTCTGGGTAACCTGTGTGAATCTGTACAGCTGTAAGGTATTGCCACAGCAAGATAAGGCCATACTGTCACATCAATGGATGTACAAGTATGGGGTCCTCTGCCACCACTGTACCAAGGTGCTGAAACAGTTACACAGACCCAACAGCAATTGTCTGCAGCTCCCCCTCCAGAATGGCATTAGTTTGCATGAATATGTTGGCATTTGACCACAAAACTGGACACAGCTGCATTCACCCTGTTTTCCCCAGGACATCACTGCAAGCAAAAATGTCTACCTGACAGTACTTGATGACATAAAGCACCACAGTGTATAACAGTAAACATGTCTGAATATCTCCACTAACACCAGGACCATATAGAAGAAGCAGCACAGACACTATTACCTACGGTACCCACTAGCTGCGGTAGCGTTATCGCCTCACAGTAAGATGCTGTCCGGTTCGATTCTCAGCTAGACGTCTTCTGCGTGGAGACATGCATGAATGGGCGTACCTTCGTTGAAGGTTGTGCATCAGGGCTGGTAACTCGGCACATAAAAATCAACTACCAATCATTAGCGGACTGGAGTTCCGCTGTGGCGACCCCTAACCGGGAAAAGCCGAAAGACACAACAACAACCCACTATCCCTTGCCCAGTTTGACCACATATTGTCAACTGATCTACAGATATCCTGCAGAAACAGTTTGCTAGCTGTAGGTGTAGAACACAAAAGTCTGCAATGCAGTACAATCTACCTGGAATGGATCTACACATTCAATACAGAAGGGCATACTGGGCATGCTCCGATACTTAGAGAAATGAAGGCAATGTCAGACAACAAAATACTGAAAGGTCATACTGGGCATGCTCACACACTTCAAGAAATGAAGACCATGTATGGCAACAACAGCAGACCATACATATCTGACAGTTGCAGATGTTAGTGCATACACTCCTCAGTATGCACCAGTCATGCTTTGCACACACATTGGATAGGAATACACACATATATCCAAGGACAACACACTATAATATGCCAAAAGTACACATAAATAGATGTGTGGAGGAGAGTGACAGTGACAAAGAGCCTTCCATCATGAGGCCTGTCCCACCTAGCACACAGCCAAATGGCTACAACCAGATGATGTGTAAATGTCACTCACCATAGACATTTGCCTCTGGAATCCCTCAGCATTATATACTCTGTGGTGCTAGTGCTAATTGTGCAACATGACTGTACAAGGCAGTAGTCATCTGGCAGTTGTATACACATTCCTGTTGAATATAACCGTGTGTGTGCCTGATTGTGGTGCGTCTACCTCTAGATGAATGGGTTATGGCCCATGCACACACACTGCCCTCCCCATTGCCCTACTATGGCAAGCCTGCTGATGTTAGTCACTTTGAAATACACCTTTGGGGAAAAGATATCCCAGTAATCTCTGTGGTGCATCCTATACCTGCTTAATTCTGTAGTGTGATAATTTATCTTGGTAGGCGTTCTAATCCCAAACATGGCAACTGTGTAGAGAGCAATGCTTTTTAGACTAGTCACATGCACTACAATTTCAAATGCCCTACTTTGGCATGCCTGCTGTCATTCATCTTGAAATACACCTTTGGGGAAGGTATATCCCACCAATCTCTGTGGTGCATCCTAGAACAGCATAATGTTGTACTGTGATATAAACATTCTGTTGGGGTTATATTCCCTAGCATGACAAGTGTGCATGCTTGTCTGTGTAGAGAGTAACGCTTTTGAGGACATTCACAGTCACTACGACCTCCATTGCCCTTCTTTGGCAAGCCTGCTGATGTCATTCCCTTTGAAATACACCTCTGAGGAAGGAGTCATCCAATAATCTATGTGGTGTGTTCTATAACTGTGTAAGGCTGTAGTGTGATAAACTAAATAGATAGGAGTTCTCATCCCAGACATGGCAACTGTGTGTGTTTTCTTTTGTAAGGAGCAATGCTTTTTAGGCTAGTCACACTCACTACATTTTCAAATGTCCTACTTTGTCATGCCTACTGATGTCATTCACCTTGAAATACACCTTTGGGGAAAAAATAGCCCAGTAATCTATGTGGTGTGTCCTAGAACAGTGTAATACTGTAGTGTGATATAGTAGTTCAGTAAGGGTTCTATTACCAGGGATGGCAAATGTGGCTGTGTTTGCCTGTGTAGGGAGCAATGCTTTTGAGGCCATTCACAGTCAATACAACCTCTATTGCCCTTCTTTGGCAAGCCTGCTGAAGTCATGCATTTTGAAATACACTTTTGGGGAAGGAGTAGTCCAGTCATCTCCGTGGTGCGTCCTGTAATGCTGTAGTAGTTTAGTAGGATTTCTATTCCCAGACATGGCAAGTTTGTCTGTTTAGGGAGCAATGCTTTTGAAGCCATTCACAGTCACTACAACCCCATTGCCTTTCTTTTGCAAGCCTGCTGATGTTATTCCCAGTGAAATACACCTTTGGGGAAAGTGAAGCCCTGTAATCTCCGTGGCATGTCCTATAACTGCCTAACACTGTAGTGTAATAAACATGTTAATTAGGAGTTCTGTTCCCAGATGTGGTGAGTCTGCTGATCCATTCCCATGGTGCATCCTAGCACAGCATAATGTTGTAGTGTGGTAAACTTGTTCAGTAGGTGTTTTTTCCCAGACATGGCAAGTGTGGATGTTTGTCTGTGTAGGGAGCAAAGCTTTTGAGGCCATTCACAGTCACTACAACCCCATTGCCCTTCTTTGGCAAGCCTGCTGATGTCACTTCCATTGAAATACACCTTTGTTGAAAGAATGAGCAAGTAATCTCTGTGGCACATTCTATACCTGCATAGTACTGTAGTGCGATAAACTCATTCAATAGGAGTTCTATTCCCAGATATGGTAAGTGTGGATGGCTGAGTGTTTGTTTGTGAAGGAAGAAATACTTTTGAGGCCATTTGCAGTCACTGCAACCTCCATTGCCCTTTATTGGCAAGCCTGCTGTCATTCACCTTGAAATACACCGTTGGGAAATAAGTAGTCCAATAGTCTCCGTGGTGCATCTTACAGCAGCTTAATGCTGTAGTGTGATGAACTAGCTTAGTAGGAGTTCTGTTCCCAGACATGGCAAGAATGAATGTTTGTCTGTGTAGGAAGCAATGCTTTTGAGGCAATTCCCAGTCTCTAAAACCCCATTGCCCTTCTTTGGCAAGCCTGCTGATGTCATTCCCATTGAAATACACCTTTGGGGAAAGAGTCAATAAGTGATCGCCGTGGCACATTCTATAACTGCATAATGCGATAAACTCACTAGCTAGCAGTTTTATTTCCAGACCCGGTAAGTATGGATGATTGTGCGCGTGTGTGTGTGTGTGTGTGTGTGTGTGTGTGTGTGTGTGTGTGTGTGTGTGTGTGTGTGTGTGTGTAGCAAGCAGTGCTTTTGAGGCCAATTGCAGTCACTGCAACCTCCATTGCCCTTCATTGGCAAACCTGCTGATGTCATTCACCGTGAAATACACCGTTGGGAAAGAAGTAGCCCAATAATCTCCAGGGTGCATCTTACAATATCTTAATGCTATAGTGTGATGAAGTGGTTCATTTCCCAGACATGGTAAGAATGAATGCCTGTGTGTTTGTCTGTGTAGGGAGCAATGCTTTTGAGGCCATTCATAGTCACTACAACCCTATTGCCCTTTTTTGGCAAGCCTGCTGATGTCATTCCCATTGAAATACACCTTTGGGGAAAGAGTAGCTCAGTAGTCTCTGTGGCATGTCCTATAACTGCATAATGTTGTAGTATGATACACTAGCAAGTTAGGAGTTCTAGTCCCAGACATAGAAAGTGTGTGTGCTTGTGTGGATGTTTTTTTGTCTGTGTCGGGAGCAATGCTTTTGTGGCCATTCACGGTCACTACAACCTCCACTGCCCTTCTTTGGCAAGCCTGCTGATGTCATTCACCTTGAAATACACCTTTAGGGAAAGAGCAATCGAGTAGTCTCTGTGGTGCATCCAAAAACAGTGTAATGCTGTAGTATGATAAACTAGTTTGGTAGGGGTTCTGTTCTCAGACATGGCAAGTATAAATATTTGTCTGAGTAGGGAGCAATGCTTTTAAGGCCATTCACAGTCACTACAACTCCATTGCCCTTCTTTGGCAAGCCTGCTGATGTCATTCTCATTGATATAAATCTTTGGAGAAAAAGTAGTCCAGTGATCTCTGTGGCATGCTTCACAACTGTGTCTTGCTGTAGTGTAATCAAATCATTAGATAGGAGTTCTATTCCTATACATGGCAAATGTGGATGTTTGTCTGTGTATATAACACTGATTTTGAAGCCATTCACAGTCACTACAACCTCCAATGCCCTACTTTGGCAAGCCAGCTGATGTCATTCACTTTGAAATACACCTTTGGGGGAAGCATAACCCTGTAATTTCTGTGGTGTGTCCTGTAACTGTTTAAAGCTGTAGTGTAATAAACTCAGTAGGTAGGAGTTCTAATCCCAGACATGGCAACTGCGTCTGTGTTTGTCATTCATATCCTGTGTGCAGGTGAGTGTGTAACAACTACACTCATTGTGGCATGGTTTTTGCTAATTTCCTATATGGTGGGCCTATTATATGTCACAATGTCCACCTTACAAGGATAACAGATGTCAAATAACTGAGAGGCTGGGGTGCCAATCCATACCCCTACATGTGACATCAAGGCCTGGCAAACAAATTAAGCAACCCTTGTATTACCCAGAGAACACTCTCAACCCATGTCTCATAGGTTGGTACTAGGCTATCGTCCCTAGGGCCTATACAAGCCTAGCCATAACAATTCCCTGGATATTTCTGCCCACAATATTTGCTTCCCTGGACACCTGTCTAGCAGGGCAACTGATGTGATCCTCGGGGTGAATTTCCTATCTCCCATCCAATCATCAAGGTTCCTTTTGAAGACGGGCAAAGAGACACTCTGCTTGACATGTATGGGGAGTTTATTCCAGAGTATGGGGAGTTTCTGGGTCAGGAACCTATCCCACCAGCATGTTTTGTTCATTGTGACGACAAGGTTTAGATCCCTGGAGCATGTGTCTCTGAGGGATTGGGATTTCTTTAACTGTTGCATGTCCAACAGCTCTGGGTTTGACATGGTCTTGTATGTTAAGCAGAGATCACGTCTGAGTAGACGATATGCGACAGAGTATAGCTGGAGTTTTTTTAGATGGTCAACATAGGGCATCTGCATTAGGCCTGTGATTCTTTTAGTGAGGTATTTCTGTGGCCTTTCCAGTTGTTGCAGATGTCTTGAGAGGTACATACCAAATGGGGCATTGTATTCTATAATGGGTCTAATGAGGGATGGGTACAGTGGGACAATGACCTCCTTTTTCAGGATGAAAAGCCCTTAGTGATGAGGTGTGCCATAAACACACTTGCCTAGGCAGCAACCTCTTTGTTGGTAGTACCCTGCATATTGCCCACAGATAGTAACCATGGTGTAATTTCAGTGGACTACAGAGGGCATGGCACCCTGTCGCATCACTACAATAGGCACATAATTGCAGACACTGTGCCTTCACTATGTTCCCCACTGGACACCTGCAACAACTGTGGTACCATCAAATGTGACCCACAAAGGACATACCATGCATTAAACACATGCCCTGTATGGACAGATGCCAGTGACACCAGGTAATACCTGTATCATGCTATCAATGTAGATGCAGGGTCAAGCTGGTGTCCATTACCAGTTCCCGCCACATGAGGCCAGGACTGGAACATTTGATTATAATAATCTGTGTACACAACATGGGCTGGATACCCCAGGTACAGTTCCACATGTCACTGAACATGAATGTGTGACGTGTACACATCCCAGACACCGTCCATGTCATGGACTATAGAACACATACATGGCAAGCATTCCACAGCACTGGCCACACACAATAGTAACCCAGGAGACTGGATGGTAAATACAATACCCACCTGTGTGGGCCAATCCAGACACTACACCCCTGAGCCACACTTCAGACCATTGTCATGTGGCCTGATGCCAAGGTATACCCTTCACCTAGCCTTTTACATCTTTCTGCCACAGTCAACCACTACACACCTGTAAAGCAATGCACCCATGCATATCAGTACTGCCACCCTGTGTCTGTGTGTGTGGAGTATGATGCTTTCAACCACATTCATATTCACTACAACTCCCATTGGCCTACTGAAACATGCCGTCTGATGTCAGATACCTTCACATACCCTTTGCCCATATATCATTCGGATAACCCCTGTGGTGCATTTGATATCTGCGCATTACTGTATTGTGGCAAACTTGTTAGTTAGGAAGTCTATTCCTGACCCTGCCATCTGTGTCAATGTGTGTGAGTCCCTGAGAGAGTGTGGTTGTGTTGACATTGACACCTGTTCATGTGGACATGCATGTGTACTACACCTACCTTATCACTCCTATATCACTGTTGCAGATGTCACTCACCATCAGATATACCTTTGGACATCTCCCCAACATGTAAGCTATGTGGCGCATGCAGTAACTGCATAGATGTGTGCTACATAGACAGGGGTTTGAAACCCTGTACTGGTGGGTGTGTGGTACAAACATGCTTAGATGTTACTCTCCCAACCCCTCCCTGACATTCTCTGTCTGTCTCTCTCACTTCCTTTCTGGTGGATGTGGAGAAGTAAACCTGCTTTGCTTAGGCAGCAGCTTGTGTTTAGTAAGTGATGCCCATGATCAGCTGATGGCCTCTGCATGAATTGCAGTCCCCCTCTAGCTGATTGCATGTGGAACAGCTGTGGTAACATTCCCATAGCCAATTGCATGAAAACACACTACAATATCTAGAAACAGCATGTGGGTGTTGGGCCTTTTCATTCACTGTGAGCAGGACCTCAATTTGGTGTTTGGCAAACAGCATCACAGATGGTATTGGGATTTACCTCTAACAACATACACTGTGGAAACAGGCCAACAGACAGGAGGAGGATGTGCAAGACATGACTACAGAGTGTTGCTCTTCTGCATTTGGAGTAATGTCGGTTTAACGAGGTGTGTGTGGATATGGCTGGTCTACATGATTTAATACCTGTCACGACAGTGTTATGTGTTTGAGGAAACTCCCACCTGTAGGGTTATCTGCAGACTGGGCAGTGTGTGGAGCCTTATGTTTTTAGTGTTACTCACAAAACACCTATCTTAGAACTGCAGAAGCATAGTCTGAGGATTGCAGTCAGTACATGGTGACAACCATCAGAGTTACTGACTTCATATCCCTCATAGGACATTTGTCACAACAAATCCTGGTACAACAGTAAATGTATGAGGTTATCACAGCAATATGCCAATATTGACCCAGTGTTTGTGGCTCCAGCCACAAGTCTGTCAACCTTTGTACATATGTCATGCAGTAAGAGGTGCATATGTTCTGTACACCATTATTTATTGACATTATACCTGATAACAAGCAAGTCAAATATCAGACTGCTAGACATGTTATGTATAGTAAGGGTTATATCTGAGGACGTAACCTGGGCATTCTGTTGCTGTGTGTACAGTACTGGGCACCTGTGTACTTATGGTGATTGTTGACAGTATGTGTATTGCGCATACGTACCTTGGGCTGTGCACAGACTGCGGTAGATGCCATTGTTCTTGGTCCTGTTCTATCCGATGTTATATGCTGCTCCAGTGTATGGCACCCTATCGGCTCACATGTCTGTAGGGCCAGACACACACATGTCCCATACTACAGACAGGCATCGGACCACACTGTGCTGTGACCCAGTGTATGTAGGGTTAGTGTGCGAGTGGCACATATGAGGATGGTGTTTATTAGACTCTCCATATAGTGTCATATTATGCTTGTGTACCATATGTGGCTGTGGCTGTGTTCACATTGGTTGTGGGTATGCACTTTCTCACAGGTGTCTGTTACTCTGTGCTGTGACATGCATGTAGAGCCTGCTATATTTGCAGGTACATGCATACTCCCCCATACAAAATGTAGTCCAGTGTTGTGGCAGTCTGCCTGTAGTTTGCACAGTGCTTTGTGACATGCCTAGCAGCTTAGTGTAATTACCCAGTATGCTGTTATATCCAGTTATTTGCAAGACATACTGCTGGCGGGCCATCATAACTGTTGTGTATTTCTGACAAAGCAGTGGGAATCTGTACAGATGTATGTCACTAACTACTGGGTATTATGTGGCCATGTGACCTCTGCACCACTAGGTATTATGTGTCAGGACAGACTGGCATGTGGGAATGCATAAACTGTGTGGGCATATGTAGTCCAGTATTTACGTGATATACCCATGTACATGACTGTTAACATACACATTATGAGGCATGTTCCACATGTCTCGCATGAAGGGGATCTGTGTATACCACTGGACTGACCACAGAGTGCCAGACTGTCCACATATATTGGTCATATCTGTGCTGTAGTCCACAGGATTATTACTGTGCTAGCAATGATACTGTACTATGATGTCCTTAGGATGTCTGTCAGTAGCTGATGGGGTACATGTCAAAAGCAGATGTAACCTCCCACACACAACATGTCTGTTAAAACAAACACATGTTACAGTAGCAACCGACTACATATGTACCTGCAATACATAAATGACATCCCCTTGCACTAAGAGGTTTGGACTATTGATGTTGAGGTATGACTCCACTCCATGTTCTGGATATATGGTAAACATATATGTATAAATAAATATATATATATATATATATATATATATATATATATATATATATATATATATATATACAGTGTTGTACAAAGGGGTCAATAGGCATGGGATACCCATTGAGTTTTGGCAAGTGTGTGAATGTGTGCATGTCTGTATATCTGTTAGGTACAGCACTCCGAGGCCACATAATCCTATTACAATACACATTGCCACACATTAGTATGGATAGTGTTGCTGCCCATAGATGAGGCATGACAATGCATCACCCTACTATGCCTGTGGCATGTGCATTAGATGCATATCCCTGTAATACCACTGTTGGGATGTACAATAGGTTGTATTGCAGCTGTGGGCAATGTGTGATTGTGGGTATGTCAGAGTGTCATCATGGGTTCCAGTGAGTACAATATCCACTGTGGGATGTGGGTGCTGTGGACACTGTCATTACACCATGGTACACCTGGTATATGTCCCATGTACCACTGTATGATGACCACTGTCACCATCAACCATACATGCACCACAGTCCAGCCCAGTTATGTATGTGCTGTGCGCAGCCTACCTGTAACACATTGGATACGCTGCCAACTTAGTTAGCACTGACAGGCCCAGGTCTCTCAGATGTGTGTCTGCCTGTTATGTGTCTGTTAATGTGTGTATGATGGTATGTCACACTATGTATTGTCCATATACAACCATTACATCCCCCATTACCATACTGTACATGTCTGGGGATGTTCTCCATGTAACATGCAACCTGGAACACACTACATGCTGTGTGGTGTGTGCAATGAAAGCCACACACTTCAATAGCACTACATACCTAGGTAGGAGTCTAGTTCGAATGTTGCCAATTAAGAGTGTGCGTGTATGTGGATGGATCTACATCAGGTTGCTGATTATACATTTCTCAGCAGGTCACCTGTCCACGTGGCACAGGGGATAACTGTTATACAAACATGTGACATGTATTCACAACCATGGTGTCACCACAGTGCCATACCCATTGTGGAATATGACTGCAGACCATCCTCCTGCTGACACATGTACACCTACAACACAAATGGATAACATTATGGAGACTACAATCACTCAGTGTTACTAACAGCTATAATGCATCATGACTGGACAGCTACACTACCTGACATGTATGCATTAAGCATTACTCCTGACAACATGTTACACAGCAGTACATTGGTACACTGTAGTACAATCACCATGTGCATCAGAACCATATTAGCCTGTCCATGCATCAATGTTATGGTTTACAGGGATGTGGCACAGGTATCGTCATATGCAGATGGTGTGTTGTTGGTTTGCCAGAGACCGAGGGTGGACCATATGTTTGTCACCATGTGTGTGGGTGAGGGGTGTAATTAGTTGAAATGGGCATGGTGATGTGGTGTGTGTAGGTATGGAGTTGCCCTAGGTGTGTTCATATAGTGTGTGGGTATGCATGCACACAGTTCTGCAATGTGGCTGCCCTATACAAGTGTTTCTTGGACAGCTGCAGACCATACCTGGGAGGGTGTGCAATTCACTGTCTCCAGCCATGGACACACAAACTTTGTCTGCCAGGGGTCCCATCGGCATGTCCAGGTACAGGCCTCAATGTGCTACTCTCCCCTAATGATGACAGATGTCCATTGGTACCAGTTGTGGCACTTCTGCAAGGGGCATGATGACTAGCGGTCCTACCACATGCATCCCAGTAAATCTGCCTATGTGGTGCCCTGCCAGACATCCAGCTATGCCTGCTGTGACCAGACACAGTAGGCATAGATACCACACTCTCCTGTGCACTGCCAATAATACCAACTGTCCCTCTGTTATGGCCAGTGGTGATGGGGTATGTATAGGCACTGTAACTGTGTGCAGGGTTGGGGTGGCTAAGAGGGGGATGTCAATCGATGGTGCAGTTTCGGCCTCTGACAACCCCACCTGTGCCTCAAAAGTACTATTATCATCTTCATTGTCTGTATGGACAACAACATCAGATTGCATGCAGGAGGGACCCTGACCCACCTCGCCATCTGTGGGGGAAAACAAGAAACACACTTTAAGACCTGTACAGCACTGCATAACAGTACACACACACTCACACACACACACACACACACACACACACACACACACACACACACACATATATATATATATATATATATATATATACACACACACACACACACACACACACACACACACACACACACACACACACACACACACACACACACACACACTGACATTCCACCTTAATACATACCTGTCCCTGATTTTACAGACAGTCCCACTTTTATTCACATAAGTTCCCCATCCTGCATCACACTTCGTAACATACACTCATTAATACCACTCATTAACGTATCATTCCTCTAAATGCCTAGATGAGTGATCACAACACAAGACCTGTTACTCCATTACCTCCTTGACTTGAGTGGAGTTGGTTTTACATGGCCTCAATGCTGTTATCCAGTGTTCACCCTGAGTATGTCCGGACATCATAAACATGGCCCCTATATGTTAGGGGCTACTATGTTCACACCATAATGTCAAGCACTGGAGTGTCATATGTAACTATTACTCAGTATATGCCAGATGTGCTGCTCAATCAACTTATCCTGTGGACAACAGTAATATATGGATACACTCCCTGGTGTTGTATAGTAATTCCCCAATGCATCTGTAATGCTGCCTATGTGGGTAGTCATTCATCACTCTGCTGACTGCAATATTAAGGGTATACCTGGTGTCTACTTTCCATCCCGATACATGTTCCATGCTACAGACCTTATTATACTATCAGCTGTCCTGTGATTACATATCAGACAAGTATTCTTAGTGTCTCATCTGTCAGTCCATGTCCATATACTACACAATCCCAAAGGGAAGTACTGCTGTATGAACCCCACAATCACACATGTGCATACATGGACACCCACACAAACACACACACACATGCACACACACATCCTACATGCATCAACCCCCATCCACTCCATCAGATTGCACTTAAAGACAAAATAGCCCCCACCAATACACACACACACACACACACACACACACACACACACACACACACACACACACACACACACACACACACACACAAACACAACTACAGGTGAGGTTGCACAAAGATAGTACACACAGTCCTCCCATTACTCATCTGTCAACATGCATAACATAAAGTACTTAACAGCATGCAGTGCAGCTATAGTCAATCCATGCTAGCAACAGTATACATGTGTGTGTGATGCATGAGTTGTGTTAGTAGGTGATGCCCCTTCCCCTGGAAAACACTGCACACATGTACACAGTATTGCTGTGCACCTGTTCTGCACCCTGCCATGTACTATGCACCAAACCTCACAGGTGTACAAACAATTACTGAATATGTATTGCTGTGTCAGTTATGTCTGCTTTAATGCTCACAGCCTCTATGTGTTTGAGCAAGACATACCTGGGATGATATGTAGACAGATATCATTTGTGAATGCTTGATGTCTAGTTTACAGATCTCAACATCAGCTGTGCATGTATGACCAATACAATACTATTACACTGACAACCATCATGTCTTACTGTGGCTATGGGGAGTGTACACACCCTTATTGATATCATGCACTCTTCCTTGATCTGCCATGGGACCACATCACTGCATATATTAACAGTACATGAGCATGATATGTGACATATGCCATGTACAGTCACGTGCAGTGTCTAAGAAATATGTTAGGTGTGCAGATGTTGACTGCAATGCATGCACTCTGTGGGTGCATATGTGTGCACACACATATCATGATGGTTTGTTGCACCTATTGTTATGTGCACTACAGCAGTCACTATTTCTGGCAAGGGTATACTAGCATGGGCCATCTGCATTTGCCAGTATATGGTCAGTCTGCCCTACACATGTCCCCCAACTCTGCATGATTGCAAGGTCTACTCATGTGCACATCCCTTGGAGTTCACACACTGCTGTCACTATTGCTGTGGAGTTAGCGTTACATCTGCCACAGTTCCTGAACCTGACTGTGTCCAGATACAGCCAATCTTAGCATCCTTAGGATCCCTGCTGCAGTGCACTGGTGTGTCATGATGACACACCCTCCCCACCTTTAACCTTTTTGCAGATGCTTGACAAGTATGGCATACACATGCCTGTCAGTTTGCAGTGTTCCAAACAATGAACACCACATGTAACAGCCTAGTCCCAGCTAATAATATGGACCACAGATCCCTGTGGACACATTACATAATGACAGGATGGTAGTTATCTTGAAGGTGTCTGACATACCCTTCAGATACCCCATCATGGTCACCACTGTGATGCGGTGCATTTAACAGCAATAATACGTGTACATGTATGGCATGCATTATGGGTAGGTATGTTAGATATGTACATGGAATATACCATAGCCATTACATGCCAGGTGTATTGGCAAGCATGAACATAAACCATACTCACCAGTTACAGGCTGCTGTCTTGGTGGCATACCAGAGGGATCTACATAAGAGAGATGTGATGTCAGTGGCCACAGCTGTGGCATTGCTACAGCGTGGGTGCAGCATTACAGTACATCAACAGTATAAGTCCACAATACTGCCACTTATGCACATCTGTTTATTACTACTATGCAGAAACAGACTAACTATATATATATATATATATATATATATATATATATATATATATATATATATATATATATATATATATATATATATATCTCACATATGAATGATATCCCTGTACAGATGTGGATGCATATGCAACAGTGGTCTACTGATGTGCCCTGTGGCCTTACCTGCATGATCCTCAGCCAGTGTGTGGGTAGCACCCACCTCCACAATGGTCTCTGCCAGTTGGGTGTGCAGGCGGGCAGGTGCCACAAGGCTGGCGAGGAGCTGCTTGACACGTGTCGGGGGGGATGGATGGCATGACCCCCCTGTTGCGAGGTGATCCCCCCAGACTGCAGCAGCACCCTGACAGGCACTGCAAAGCACATCAGTACATGATGTTGGACCTGCTTATAACTGCGGTTATGCAGGCCGACATCATTGACCCTGTGGACTAGATCATTCCTCAGACCTGTCCACTCCTGCTGCTCATGGGCGGTCCTGCTGAACAGAACTGGATAGTGCTGTATAAGGTGATTCAATATGACCTCATTTTCTGCCACTGAATACCCTGGTAAACAGCCATGGGACATCCTGCCTGAAAGACATAAAGATCAAAACAGGTCTGAGCAACTCATATAGTGAGGTTACCATAGTTCTTAATGCACATATCTGTCACCCCTCCCCACCATATCAATGACAACAAACTGTTCACACAACTCAGTAGGAATGGCTGCAGCTTACCTGCCATTGGGACATATAATGTGTTGTACCACACTTTCTGCTATGTTTTTGTAGCTATGTTCTCTGTGTGGATACTATCATTGCTGGCCTGTTATGGACTATTTCACCTGCATGCCATTGTCAGGGCCACTATGGTTCCATATATGCATGTGGTATGCTAGCTATGTGATTGCTGCACATCCATCATTCTGTGTTATTGGGGATATTTAGGCATGCTGTTGGACATGTTCCGGGATTGTGAGGACTATTACTACCCACATATGTTCTATAACAGTGACACAATAGCATGTTTAGGGAATAGTTGCCAGCAGAACCACCTCTCCCACCTCACCTGGCCATGTTACCAGGCGACATCACATGTGGGACCCACCCTGGCGCCTCCTCATCTACTGGTCCAGCACTACCTTCAATTGGAACAACCTCAGGGGATGTAGTCCCCCCCTAGGGGCACACACAGGCATGATCCTGTCAACTGAGGTCAGATCCAGAGTCTGTTTCATTGGAGGCTCCACAGAAACTTGCGGGATGTGCTACAGCACCTTGAGGCACCGAGTGCACAATCACAGGGTCCACATGCTCCTCCTGCTCAGCCTCCAGGCCAGGCACCTTCAGGGCCGTGGAACTGCTGTAGTGACTAGCAATGGGTGGGAGCCTTGTTTGCATTGTTTCTACATGGGGGCTCATGGGGCTTCCACATTGCAGAACACAAACACCATCAAGGGTGTTTACCCACCACATGTGACATATACCACCCCTGTAGTAGGCTGTCCTCTATATCTACCAACTTGAACCACCTCCACAAATATACCTGCTATCCTTCCCCATATTCCCATTCACTACTTCACAGACAAGGGCAATGTGGTCCCAACAAGGGGTTCACATGTGACATACCCGTCCATGTTGCACTCACTTACAGCTGTATATATCTGTTTGTATTGCTATGTGTGATGTTCCCTCACACATAGCATGCAGCACTGTGGTGGTAATATAGGGGACATGTATTTACATACATATGTGTGTGTGTTTGTATATATGTAGACATACTCATATCTCTCTCTCTCTCTCTATATATATATATATATATATGTGTGTGTGTGTGTGTGTGTGTGTGTGTGTGTGTGTGTGTGTGTGTTTGTGTGCAGATATATTTTATGTTGTATGTATGTGTTTATATATATATATATATATATATATCTATATATATATATCTATATATATATATATATATATATATATATATATATATATATATATATATATATCTACATATGGATATCTGTATATCTGTAGACATGCATGTATATATATATATATATATATATACACACACATACATACCTATATATGGGGTACATTCAGACATTAGGTCCACAATCTCTAACTCTCCTTCCTGCACAGCTTCACTGTTCTGCCTTGCTACAACACAGACAGGTGCCACATATGGACACAGCCTAACATTAGGGGGTATATATAGGACCAGATTGCAGGTAGGCCTATTACACACCTATGGCATTTCAGCATGCTACAATACATGTTAACCTGAGTTTCCTGCAAGTGGTGGGCTCTGGAACCCATGTGTCCATCATTTTGACATTACTTTCACTACCAGCTATTGGCCACAGTAATATACATCCTTTCCATTACACAACACACACTATGTTGGCTTACATCTTGTCAGTCAGTGCTGCTCTGCACAGTTGATGGGTATGGCCCACTACCCACAGGGACAGACTGTATTGTTCATAGCAGTTGTTCAGCTGAACATCATTACAACACCTGATGGCACATATATATAATTCCACATCATCTATCCCAGTATTATGAACCAAGTACTACAGTCAATTACATGCATATATACTTCACATACCAGTTGTGGGAATGAGGTGTATTGTGCATGGCTTCCTTGTAGGAGTTTTTTTCTTCTCCTTGGCTATGATCTTAGCCTGCTTTCTTTGTTTCTGTTTTGGTTGCAGATCTGGTTTCTGTTTCTCCCTCTCTCTCTCTCTCTCTCTCTCTCTCTCCAGTAAATGGATTGAGCTGCTAGGAACAGATTGCCACATGGCTTTTGCAGGTGATGCACATGATCAGGTGATGGCCTCTGCACCAGTCAGTTTCCTCCACCTACTTCCTGCATGCAGCATGCTGTGTAGTACTTACAATTACCACTGTCATGGCAACCCACTACTATAAATCCCTACATCATGTGGGCATGGTCCCTTTACCTTTCCCTTATGGTGGACATCCTTCCTGTGTGTGGGCAGCAGTGTTACAGACAGCAGGTACCAATGCCTCTAACAAGAGAACTTGCACACTCAGGCCAGCTACATATTTGTATGAGGTTCCAGAACTACAGACAGAATGTGAGTAGTGTTGTTGTATGCATTGTATAGCACCAGTGTTACAGGGTTTGTGTGTACATACTAGTTTAACATGGAATGCAGTCTGTCTGCATAGCTCTCAACTGTGGGCATATCCACTTGATGGCCAGAGGTGTGCCTGTTATGTTTTGTCTGTCTACCACACAGGTCTTGTGTCAGATATTATATCACTGGCAGTGTGTGTGTTGAGTGCTGTCAGTACATGACTACAGCCATTTGTGTTTCTGACTTCATATTCCTGACTAAGGGTATGTTGCAGACTCTCCTGTAACACAAGCAACTTGCTTATTGTATGAGAACACTATTTCACATATGGGCCTGTGTTCCGGCATCTGTTCTCCACCTACATATCATGCTTTGTCCATATGACATGCTGTCAGGGGTTGTTATGTAGTGGCCTGCGAGTATGTCATGCTGCCATTCCTGCCATCATTCCACTGCTATTGTGGCCCCCACAGCTATTGTGGGGTTGGGTCCATATATGTGTGGGCTTCATCTGCACAATACATGTATGCTCTTCTGCAGTCCAGATGTCAGTGTATGTAACAGTGATATATGCCCCTGTATGTCAGTCCATGGGGGGGATGCACCATAACTAACCTAGGCTGTAACAACATGTGAGGTATATCAGGAGTAAGCTGCCTTAAGGTATCTGGATGTACATTACCATACAATTCACCTTGGGAAAATGCAGGCCTACTGCTTCCTCCCATACAGAGTGTTCTGTTTGTCAGTGTGATTGTGATGGATTTAGTTACGTCTTATTATGGAACAGATACATCCCATTGTGCCAACTGAAGTCTTTTCCCCTTAGGGATTGTGTACAGAGTGTAGATAGAGGCTTCTGGACTACAAATCTGCATTACTTACTGTTGATTGTTATCCTGTGGCACAGCCTGTCTTTACTGTTGTACTACTTGAAGGTCTTGGCCTGGACAGCAACATATGTTATGCTTTCTGGAATACTGTATTAATTGATCTGTTTGAGAGTTGCATTAGTCTGTGTATATGTATTTCAAAGGCTAAACAGCTATATGACATGGCATATACAACTGTAATAGTACACAAATAAAGCTTTCTCATGTATGCAAACCTGTGTGTGGTGTTATATCCTTTGACCTCTCTGTCGGAATATGTTTCAGGCAACAGTTGTCTTTTGTATTGGTGACTCATACAGTGTCCATTTGGTAAGGTGTCAACTGTAAGAATACTGGCTGTTCTGTATGGTGTGCACCCTCTAAACATGTATCTTCCTATACATATCTCTGTGTGTGTATGTGTAGTTACATATATATATATATATATATATATATATATATATATATATATATATATATATCTGCATATATGTGTGTGTGTGTGTGTATGTGTATCTTAGGAATGTTTATTGTTTCCACATTGTACATTCCCTAAGGTAGCCAGACTGTACTGCATGATATGTTATTGATACCAGCCTGACATCATACAGGTGAGATGGATTACTGTTAACATCTTGTGCCCATGTTGTGTCGGGTCCTGGTTATGGGACTTGCAACATTTGGTATTGTATTGCAGGGCAGACATGTTTGGCTGTGGGGGTGGGTGTAATATCAATATTTTTTTTGTGAACAGATTGTCCATTTTTTTTTCAGGTGAGAGTGGGATCTTGGGGAGGGATAGTAGGTATATCTGGGGAGGTAGGTTGGGCAGGTTAACAAACAAGACAAACAAGATGCATACAGGGGTGGTATATGACACATGTGGTGGGTAAACACCTTGATGGGGAGGTGTACTGGGAAATTGGAAGCCTATGAGTCCCCCAGTGGAAACAGTGGGACTGAGGTCCCCACCTATGGGCAGTCACCACTGCACCTTCATAGCCCCGAAGGTGGCTGTGCTGGGGCAGAGTAGGAGGGTGAGGCCCACCCTCTAGTTTTGACACACGGTTCTCAATTGCCGTAGCAGATCTCCAACCTCCCTGCGGAGCTTGCTACGCACCATGACCCGGACCTGGCGATGGGTGACAGGTTCCTGTCCTCGCCCTGCTCCCAGTGGGGGAACGAGTCCCATCCCCTGAGGCAGTTCCACACAAAGTGGATGCAGGTCCAATGGACGATGAGGTTCCTGATTGGGCTCCAGATGTGCTCGTTCCCGGTGCCACAGCCAGCTGAGGTGGGACAGGTGGGTCCGCCGGGACCGGCCTTCCCAAACGTGCTATGGTGTTTTAATTTTATCAACATATGTGTGTTAGTAATAGTCAACACATTCCAGGATTAGGTGTAATAGCATGCATAGATATTCCCATTAACCCAAACACCAGATATTGAACAGTTGCATAGCAAACAGAACACATGCATATATGGCACAACAGTGGTCATTACAACAGCATGCAGGTACATTGATGGCAACATGCCACCAATGCGGGAGTATTTCAACATAGCACATGCATAGAATCAAATTTAAATAATTATCAAAAAATAGGACATATGTCCCAACAGTAGAGTTAATTCAGCAAACACCAATAGAGTTGTGTATTTAGTTTATTGTTGCAGATATGGTGGGGGGGGAGAAATATGTCAATTAACAACTAGTATATTCCTGTAGTTCACATTACTTTCCTAGTCAGTGCTGTGCTCTGTACCTTACAGGTATTAGTACACTACCCTATTGCCTTAGCTTGGATAGTGGTATGGTTGTCGAAAACTATATACATGAACTGGTTCTACCTGCAGTATACACCTCTTATCTGGTATACCTGTGGAGATATTGTTTGTTAACTCTACCTAACTGTTTCTAAACATACTCCCCGATTCAATGTTGATGTTATGCACATACCTGTCCATCTCCTTTTGCACACACTCTGGGCATGTCTTCACCACATGCAGGTGAACCGGGACATATTTTGACTATTGCCTCTTAAATCTTTACTGACTTGTACAATGACAGGTTTGTTTTATTTGACATTTTCCAAATATGTACAGGTCTGACAGTTAGTTATATGACATGAAATGCTGCCTACATGTCAGAAATTAGAACACTGATATGGCAGGGGGCAGGGTAACAGCCAGAGATATGGATCGAAAAACTGGACATTCTGGACATTTCTGTACACTTGAGGGGTATGAGTCTGCATACAGCTTACTACCACTCCCAGGATTTGAACCATGGCTGTGTCTGCTAAAAATAAAATACTGCCTAAAACAGTTGAGTGTGCTATATAGGTATGGCTGTGTAGCATTTATCTGATTTCTGTCTATAATTCTCATGTGGTTTTACATTCTGACCTTGTAATTACAACACTCTTATACAGGACTTCCTAGACAGTTGTATTATGTAGTACAGTGTGAGTGACAGTGATGAGTAATACCTTATTATTATGAGCAACTGCAACACTAAGAATGCCATACAATACCAAAGTAAACAGTACCAGTACAGGATATCAATCTATTATTTATAGGCACAGTGTTCATATCTGACAGACCTGTGGGAGCAATGTTTGTTAGCACTACCAGCATGTTGCCACACAAATGACCAGTTTCCACATTAGTATTATGCACATATGTTTCACTCTGTTACTGTACACACTCTGGTTACAGCTTGACAACATTGGTGTGGAGATGGGACATACTTGGCTACTTACTCTCATAACATTTTGGGGGGTTGCTAGAGTGACAGGTTTGTTGTTATAGCTGTCTGACAATCAGTTGTATGTCTTGTTTGCTGCCTAAATGTCTGGGATCATCCCATTGATTTGCCAGGGGGACACGGTGACAGGCAGTAGCTGTGGGCTGATTTACTGGACATTCTGGACATTTCTATACACTTGTGGAGTATGATTCTGCATACAGCCTACTACCACCCCCAGGATTCGAACCATGGCTGTGTGTGAAAAAAATACAAATGTGCATGTGGCAGTTGAGTGTGCTATTTGGATTTTGTGACCTGCTTTCTCAGTGTTTTCTGTCTAAGTCTCTCTCAGTTGTACTATTTGACCTCTTGGGATTACAACAGTCATATAAGACATTCCTACACAATTTATTTATGTATCACAGTGTGGGTAACAGTGTTTAGTACAACAGTACTATTAAGTGATTGCAACTCTGCATTACCATATGATACCAGAGTGAACACATGCAGTCCAGCAGTTAGACTTAATTGTCAGGCTATTAAGCATTCATTTACATACAACCTATATGAGACTCTTCCTGCCCTATTCTCTTGTGTATGCAGTACATGCCTTAAACAATACAGGTTTTATACAGGCAATTAACTTACTACTACTTTTAGATTAATTTCCTATGACAGTACATGCAAGAGTATTACTAACCTGCCTCGCATCGCAACCTCTGCAGTCTACAGCCATGGACTTCCTGGTTCGCAGCCCACTCACCTGCCGCTGTGAAAGACATAAGAGGAATATTTAGGCATGCCTGTCCATTATATGCATGAGCTGGCAATTATTAAATAGGTAGTGGACTGATACTTACACACTGCTGGGACATCCCCTGTCCTCCTAGCCTCTTGGATACACTGATCCAAGAGATCCCTCTTTCTCTGCTTCAGGTCGACATAGTGATGCCTGATCTGCTCACCAGTTTGGGGTATGCCAGTGGCACTTGTGAGGTCACAGGCGAGACAGTCCCCAGGCTTACGCTTTATATTGGGAACCCTGATACTGGCCCTGCAGCAGTCTCTGGTCATGGTCTTTCACAAGGAGTCTTGTCATGACTCTGGACTCCTGGATGCCCCATTGCTGCACCTGAAAGCACACACCCTCTCCCATTCCAGAAATAGTGCCTACAAGAGGAAGCTACAACCAGTTATGAGATGTATTCCTGCCTGTTGGGTTTAAATAGGGCCAGTTTCCTGCACTTTGCCACAATTTTGAAAATGCTAAGCTATGGGCAAACCTGCTTACCTAAGGTTGGCATTGCTTAAAGGGATATACCAATGGGTAGACTGGGTTAACTGGCCTCCACATTGCTTACACATACTAAGCTGGGCTGTGCAATGCTTAGCATTGCTTATTATTTAATTTTCATTATATTTGGATTGTGGCATTGATTTATTATTCATTACATGTTATATATGTGTTTGGTATCCATGATTCATGTGCACATACACTGTATGGGGTCCTTGTGTTTATTAGGGGATTTTAACACTTTATTACAATGCCACCTCACATCTGGGCTTAATACAGGACTCTAGTTCACATATTTATGTCCTGTAGTAGATTATACAATATAAAACTGTATATAGAGTCCTTTCACATGTTCAGTTTGTATTTCCTATAGTGAGGATCTGTTTGGTGATACCTCAATCGTATGTGCTGCTGTGATGGCTTAGTGGTTAACTACTGTGATCCTAGTATACAGCATTTCTAGTTCAAGACCTACAAAGGCTGCTAATTTTGTTTCTGGCTAGAACAGCGGTTGATGCATACAGATTGATTAAGGCACTTTTAAGCAATTGTAAGCAGGTTTGTGTGGGTTTGTGCAAAGGTAAGCAATGCTAACCTCTGGTTAAATATGCTTACAGAGTGTTAGCTTCGATATTGCTTTACCTGTGTGCGCATTGCTTACCCCCTTGAAAACGGGCTTAAACCCGCTTACTACTGCTTATATATGCTTACTCTTGCTTACTACTGCATACTCCCACTTACCACTGCACTAATTTAGACACTAATGTCTAACGGTTCTTTGGATGGTGGTCGATTTGGAAACTGTATTGATTTATCATTCATTACACATTTTACCTTCCATTTGTATCCCTGATTCCTGTGTACATATACTGTATGGGGCACTTGTGATTATCTGTGGACTTTACAACATTATGACAATGACACCTTACATCTGCATTTAATGCAGAACTCCAGTTCACAAATATATATTATGTTGTAGGTTATGAAATAAAAGCAATTGATCATAAAGTGATTTGACATGGAAAATGGATTGTACTGGAGTGGGACTCGAACCAGGAATGACTTCTCGTAAGGTGAGTGCGCTGTGCACTACACTATTGTAGCACTGCTTCAGTTGTATATATCTTGCTTTTTATCCTCTTGTGCAATTTAAGCTGCATTAACCATAGCTAAGTGATGGGCAAACCCACTCACCTATGGTTAAATGTAATCTGTTTTATAAAAAAAAAATTCTATATATTTAATGTTTTAACTATTGCTCTTGTAAACCTGGGGGGGATTTTGCTGGGGGTATGCGAACACCTATGAGCAGTCTTGCTCATTCTTCTTCATACACTGCTGTTCTTCATTGCAGGGGCATGTATATTGTGAGAGATTTGCTCTCAGACATGCCTCCTGCACTCTTACATGCTCCATGTCTGCTTACGAGCTCAGACATCGTGCCTTCATTAATATGCATGGCACACTGCTGTCCTGCTCCTAAATGGCCGCTTCCATGCAGGACTAAGCTAGTCCTGCATGGAAGGATAGTGAATCTGGGGGATTGTTCACTGACATTTCGGGTAGCATAAATAACACTACAAGAACTTTTCCAAATAAATGGGTGATTACTTGTTCCTTCACCTTGTAAACAAACATCAGCAGTCTCATTTAGGGTGTGTCTTTGAGTCATTTCTTGAAACTCAGTCTTGGTCTGTAAGGTTCATCATCTCCAGAGGGTTAATGGAATAGATGGTAATGGAATTCCACTGTTCACATCTTGTGGTATCTCAGCACATATCCAGCATTTTCTTAGCATGAAACGTTTCTGAGTACATTTGCAATGATTTGGTAAAGGTGCTGAAGTTCACCTTTGCTTGTGTTGGGAACTAAAAACTCATCAGGATCATGATTAATATTAGGATTTTTCATGATTTAATATTTCTTCTTGAAATTACCTGTAAGAAAAAATAATCATGTTTTTTATTAGTTTTATCTGATATTATGTCCCTTTATATCAGTTATTACATTCATAACTTATTCAGTTTTTCCCTTCCATTTTAATCTTCACATGATCTTTATGAATCCAACCATTTTTTGGTGGATGATATTTATATGGCTGGACTTGTACAGCCACTTACCCCAGTTTGGTAACAATGTAGGGTCCTATCCATTTTGAATTCCATTTGCTTGTGTTTCAAAACTGACAGACCATTACAAGATCTCCTTGTTTCAACTGTATTCCCTTGATTCCCAAATCTCATTTTCTTACAAAGTTCGAGATTATGGGCTTGTCCAGCTTCACAGACTCTTCCTTTTGCCCAACTGATTTGGTCTTGGAGCTGGTCCCATAATTTTATTTCTTCTAATGGTATCCTATAAGGGATGTCTCCTGCTTGTAAATTCATAGGTCAACCCATCATTAATTCATGTGGAGTTAACCCACATTCCTGAGGAGAATTTCACATCTTAATCAAAATGTTGGGTAAATGTTTTACCCAATGATTCTCATACCCGGAAATCATTTTCTTTAATCCTTCCTTCAGAATTCTGTTAGCTCTTTCAACTTTTCCAGAACTCTGGGATGGTAAGGAGTTTGAAACCTTTGTTTGATTCCCCAAGTTTTGCACATCTGTTTTGTCACTTTTCCAGTAAATTGAGTCCCTTGATCACTATGTGTTTCTCAGGGTACTCCCCATGTTGGGATGATCTTTTCACATATTATTCTAACTGCTGAGTTAACATTTTTTTTTTTGTTTTGTTGGATGAGCTTCTACCCTTTCAGTATACTCATTTATCAAAGTAAGTAAGAAAGAAAAATCTCCTGATGCTGTTAGAAGATGTTCTACAAAATCCATTTCTACCCTTTTCCAGTGTCCCAGTACTTATGTGAGTCTATATTGTTTTCTTCTATTTCATTTTTTTACATTGTGTATGGCATATGTGACACATTTATCTATATGATTTTTGAATGTCTGTTGACATTCCTTCCCATTTAAATTTAGAACTAGCAATTTGTTGCAATCTTTCCCTTCCTGGGTGACCTAGGAAATTATGATAAGTTAACAAAAGTTTTCCTTTTTCAGGCTCAATTGTTTGTACTTTATGTAAAGGACCTTTTTTTGAATTCTTCTGGTACTGACCAAAGTTTTGGAAATGTAACCCATTTCCCTTCACTTCCTTGTATTATTTCAAATTCTTCTATTTTATTTTTCTTGATAATGTTTGGCTGTCCTCTCAGAATTTGTACTGTGTTCCTAACTGCTGATTATCTTTGTTTTTGCATTTAAGGCCATAGGAGCACCTTGTTCAAATTCAGGATCCCATAATGCCTTCAGTCCGTCTGTTCCTATCACTGTTAATCGACATACAGTAGGTGTTATGATGATCCCGTCACATTGGATTTGGGTGATTTTACCTACCTCACTTTCCACTCTATGCTCATACTCTGTACACTGATATTTACAAAAGTAAGCTGTACAATGTAATGGTAAAGGATTTAGAGTTAAGTCCATTTGTATTTGGCACTTATTCAAAATATTTTGTACCATTTCCCTTATTTGTTTTTCTTCCATGTCATTTGCATCACATGGCCAGTATACTGAGTATAATTTTGCATTGGATAAGTTTGTTTGTAGTCAAAGGCCCCTAATTTTGCTAGCTGGTCTACTATTTTATTAGCCTGCCCATGCACCTCATTTTTGGTGTGAGCTTTGACCTTATTTATACTCACTGTAGAAGGATTGTCATATTTTATTAAACTCCAAATTTCTGTCAACACTTCCTGATGACTGATTGGTTTACCATCAGCTGTAATCAAGCCTCTCCTTGCCCAAATGGGAAGAGATTATCTTAAAACTCGGACTACATATTCACTGTCTGTATAAATGTTTACAGGTCTCGGCAATAACAAAGCTTGTTTAACTGCTTCTAGTTCAGATCTTTCTGCTGAGCACCCCCCTGGGAGACTACCTTTCTTGTATTCTTTGGTCTCTGCATTGTATATTGCCAATCCTGTCACAAAACACCCTCTTTCAGAGCTTGAGTGATGGATCCATCTTTATACAGTTCTGGCACTCTTCAATAGTTTGGGTGCCCCCCCTTAAGTGTTCCTCCTAATTTTCCAAGTCAGGGCATTCATGAGAATCCTCTTGGTAATTAAATAGTTCTGGTAAAAACTTAATCCAAGGGATTTCTACTCTGATTCCTCCTTCATGACTTGTAAAACTTGCAGTGATTCTACTACATTGTGCATTATTCATGCCCTTTGGATTTCCTTCTAACATGTATTTCACTGGGGTATGTTTGGTCTGTAGCACAACTGGAGATCCCTGAATTATATGGCATGTTACTTCAGTAGACCATTCTGCTACGATGGCTTGCTTTTGACATTCTCTCATTCCTTTCTCAACTGGACTCATAGCTTGGGAATAATAACTCAAACCCTGATACTGAGATCCACTCTTTTGCAACACTATGGCCATCATCATTAGACCATTGTGTCCACACTGTATGATGAACTCGTTATCTCTTTCAGTGACACTCAAAGCAGGTGCAGAAATGAGTTCTTCTTTGACCTTAGAGAAAGCTGCTAGTGACTCATCATTCCAGTTGAGAGGTTCATCTTCCTTTTTGTTTCCTTTAAGCATATCAGTCAAGGGTTTTGTTTTTCCTGTATAATCTAGCATCCATTCCCGTGAGAATCCAAAGATTCCTAGGGCTTGCCTTAACCCTGTGACAGTAACTGGATTTGATAACTGCCCAATCAATTGCTTTTTGTCTTCACTAATGCTTCTTTGTCCTGCTGATATCATAACATTCAGGAAGATAACAGAATGCTTCATAAACTGAACTCTTTTTAGGGTTCAGTTTTAACAATGCTTGTATTATTTCTTGGAAAATTTCTGCTAGTGCATTTAAGTGCTGCTTTTCAGTTTCTGCTCCTACAAGTATGTCATCCATGTATTGAATAATATAAGGTCTACATTCTAGTATTTTTAGTATTTCCTGCATTACATAATGAAAAACTGTTCGAGCATTATGAAAGTCCTGAGGCATTCTTGTCAAAGTATATTGTTGACCTTCTATAGTAAAAGCAAATTTCCATTGTGAGTCTTTATCCAGAGTAATGCTCCAAAAACTATTACTCACATCTAATGTGGAGAAAATGTTCATTTTTTCATGAATCTGAGCAATAAGACCAGGCATGCTTCGTACTATTGACAAAGAATGAGGTGTCACCTTATTAAGTTTTCTGTAATCAACAGTAAGACAACAGTTTCTATCTGGCTTCTGTACAGGCCAAAATGGACTGCTAGCTAGTGAATTAATTTTTCTCACTACCCCTTGAGCTTCTAAAGCTTTTATAGTATTTAGTATTGCCTGTTCTGTCACCTTCTTTACTGGATATTGGTTTATAGGTTTCTTGGTACTGCCTCTTACTTTAAGAATAAAGTCAGGGACTTTACAGTCATTCCTATTTTTGGCAAAAATATCCTGATAGCAATAGATTAGCTGAGCCAACTCCTGCTTTGGTGTTTTTAATAACTCAACCAGATCATAATGTCCTGGATCTTTGACACTGTACTTGCATAATGCTTCACAGATGAGTACTACTTCATTTAATGGTCCCTTAATCAGTTCTGTATTACGCATATACATACATCTATAATGTAACCTCTTTGTTTCAAGATGTCATTACCAATGATGTTTTGTAGATGAGGACCTGATACCCATGCATGCTGGAAAGTATCTTCCCTTATCTTTGTTTCTACAGGGAGACTTACTTGAGCTTGAGAGATTTCTCCTCCCAAACCTTGCAAGTTTATAGTTAATTGTTTATGCTAATACATCTTGGGGTCCTTTGTTGCAAAGTGAACTATTTTTGTTTTTAGTTTATAGTTCTTATTCCTGGGAATGTTCTTATAGTAATGTTAACTGCGGCTCCTGTATCTATTAAATATGTATCTAAGTGATCTCCTACCCAAATTTCAGCATGTGGCCTTGGTGCTCTTTTTCTTTAATTTCATTATGTAAAGGTTTTAGTTCATCCGTTGTTTCTTTTACCTGTCTGTATGATTCTTCTACACTTTAATGGAAATGGGAACATCTTTTTGACAAAGCTTCTATAGTCCTGTGTTGTTCTAATGTATACAAAACAACATGTTGTAAAAGAGCTGGAACAAATGTTTTCTTAACAAAATTTCTTTTATTCTAATTTGGTTTGCCCCACTTTGTAAATTCATAAATCAAAGAAGGCAATTTATGAATAGGACTTTTCTTTTTCCATATTTCAGGTATCTCTTTTTCCCTTAACATTTGTTGCTTCTGACTGACCCATTCATGAATAATATCTAATAAAAAACTGTGGATCCCTTGTTGGTAAATTATTACTACATTCACTATCTGCTTGGTTTATAACTTCTTCAAATCTGTGAAAATTATGAAATAAAATTAACCTTGATGCCTTAGCCTTATCTGGGGTATTCTTCTTTTAGAATTTGACATCTCTATTCCTTTAGAGAATGAAAAAACGTTTAGATTTTTCTTGAGAACTTTCCTCAATAATGCTTTCAGAGTTCTCTTGAGACTTTTTTTCTTGAAATGTTTTAGCAAATCTTAATAAATATCTATTTCTGGGTCTGGTTACAGGTACTTTTTCTGGTATAATATCTTCATTTAAGTCTCTAATACTGTTTTTTATAATTCACTTTTTCAGGTCTTATTTCTGGTTGAAATTAATGTGATGCCCTGCCTTCCCACATTTAAAAATCTTATTACTATGAAAATTCCTTTAACATCATGCCTCATAAATTACAGATTACACATTTAACTATAGGAGAACAAAGCTTTAGTGCTTTCTACATTAACAAGCAAAAAGAAAGGTAGGACATCACCCTATCGGCAGAGTGGAAGCCCCTTCTTGGGAATTTGCTGAGCAGCCTTTCTTCCACCTCCCTTCCTGCGGATGGGTCCCATGGAGGAAATCTGATCCAGCCCCTGGATCTTGCTTCTCTCACCCGACCTTTCTTCAATATTTCAATTTTACTTCAAATTTTCAACTTTTGCACTTTGTGCCTTGTTTCCTCCTAGGTTTCGGCACGAAAAACTGCAAAAGTATCTATGAGCACTGCACCTATGAGGAAAAAATACAGGCAGTTAGAAGAACAAGAAAGATTAATGATAAACAAAAGCAAGGCATCCCAGGGTCAGTACAGTTTATTTCTCATGTATCTGACAAAAATTACTGTTAGAGTGTATTTAACAGTGAATAAAAGGATGAAAGTAATTCTGTTACAAATATGCAAAATAAATAAGGAATAAAATAAAGCTTGCTTAAATGTAGAAATAGAGTTTAGCAATATGTAATTAGCATCCATACTAAATGACTGTGGCTTGGAAAATAAGGAATTTGCTTAATGGACATGTTTTCTTACAAAATTAGCAAGAATGTATGCATTTCACACTGTCAGCAAGAAAGCTGGCCTCTTACAGCCTTAGCAAAAATGGAAAAAACAAGATGTAAAGAATGGACAACAGGAAAACAATCTGTACATTTTTCTATCATATGACATTCCCCCGGATTCACTATCCCTCCATGCAGGACTAGCTTAGTCCTGCACGGAAACGGCCATTTAGGAGCAGGACAGCAGTGCGATATGCATATTAATGAAGGTGCACTGCCTGAGCTCCTAAATAGACATGGAGCGTGTACAAGTGCAGGGGGCGTGTCTGAAAGCAGATCTCTCACAATATACATGCCCCTGCAATGAAGAACAGCAGTGTATGAAAAAGAATGAGAAAGACCGCTCATAGGTGTTCCCATACCCCCAGCAACATCCCCCCAAGTTTACAAGAACAATAGTTAAAAGATTAAATATAAAGAATTTTTTTTTTATAAAACAGATTAAATTTAACTGTAGGTGCATGGGTGCCCATCACTTAGCTATGGTTAATGCAGCTTAAATGGCACAAGAGGATAAAAAGCAAGATATTTGCAAATGAAGCAGTGCAGCAATAGTGTAGTGGGTAGAGCATTTGCCTTATGAACACTCATTCCTGGTTCGAATCCCACTCCACTGCAATCAATTTTCCATGTCAAATCACTTTATGATCAATTGCTTTTGTTGCATAACCTATGACATAACATATATTTATGTACTGGAGTACTGCATTAAATGCAGATGGGAGGTGTCACTGTCATAATGTTGTAAAGTCCACAGATAATCACAAGTGCCTCATACAGTATATGTACACAAGAATCAGGGATACAAATGGAAAGTAAAATGTGTTGCTGTTGTTGTGTCTTTCGGCTTTTCCCGGTTAGGGATCACCACAGCGGAACTCCGGTCTGCTAATGATTGGCAGTAGATTTTTACGTGCCGAGTTGCCAGCCCTGACACACAATCTTCAATGAAGGTACTCCCATTCATGCATGTCTCCACACAGAAGACGCTTTAGCTGAGAATCGAACAGGACAATGTCTTACTGTGAGGCGACAATGCTATGAATGATAAATCCATACAGTTTCCAAATCCACCACCTTCCCAAGAAACATTAGATATTACTGTCTAAATTAGTGTGGTGGTAGGTGGGAGTATGCAGTAGTAAACAAGAGTAAGCATATTTAAGCAGTAGTAAGTGGGTTTAAGCCCGTTTGTGTGGGGGAAAGCAATGCGCACACAGGTTAAGCAATATTGAAGCTAACACTATGTTAGCATATTTAACTGGAGGTTAGCATTGCTTACCTTTGTGCAAACCCACGTAAACCTACTTACAGTTGGTTAAAAGTGCAATACTCAATCTGTATGCATTAGCCACTGTTCTGGTCAGAAACAAAATAAATAGCCTTTGCAGGACTTGAACCAAGGACCCAGTACCCCATGGTCATAGCAGTTAACCATGAAACCAGCACAACAGTACATAAAACTGAGGTATCACCAAACAGATCCTCACTATAGGAAATATAAACTGAACATGTGAAAGGAATCTATATACAGTTTTATATTGTATAACCTACTACGGGACATAAATATGTGAAATGGAGTAGTGCATTAAGCCCAGGTATGAAGTGTCATTGTAATAGTGTTGAAATCCTCTAGTAAACACAAGGACCCCATACAGTGTATGTACACATGAATGATGGATAACAAACACATATATATATAACATGTAATGAATAATAAATCAATGTCACAATGCAAATAAAATGCAAATTAAATATTAAGCAACACTAAGCATTGCACAGCCAGCTTAGCAGGTGTAAGCAATGTGTAGGTCAGGTAACCCAGTCTGCCCATTGGTATACCCCTTTAAGCAATTCCATCATTTGGGAAGCAGGTTTTCCCATAGCTTAGCATTTTCAAAACCGTCCAATCACAGCAAAGTGCAGGAAACTGGCTCTATTTAAACCCAACAGGTGGGAATACATCTCATAACTGGTTGTAGCCTCCCCTTGTAGGCACTATGTCTGGAATGGGAGAGTGTGTGTGCTTCTGGGTGCAGCATTGGGTCATTCAGGAGTCCAGAGTCATGGCAGGACTCCTCGTGAAAGACCATGACAAGAGACTGCTGCAGGGCCAGTACCAGGGTTCCCAGTACAAAGTTTAAGCCTGGGACCATCTTGCCTGTGACCTCAACAGTGCCACTGGCATACCCCAAACTGGTGAGCAGGTCAGGCATCACTATGCCAACCTGAAGCGGAGAAAGGGGGATCTCTTGGATCAGTGGATCCAAGAGGCTAGGAAGAGATGTCCCAGCCATCTGTAAGTATCAGCCCACTACCTGTTTAATAATTGCAAGCACATGTATATTATGGATAGGTATGGCTAAATATTCCTCTTATGTCTTTCACAGCGGCAGTTGAGCTGGCTCCGAACCAGGAAGCCCAGAGCTGTAGACTGCAGCAGTTGTGACACAAGGCATGTTAGTAATACTTTTGCATGTACTGTCATAAGAAATACATCTAAAAGTAGTAGTAAGTTAATTGTCTGTATAAAACCTGTATTGTTTAAGGCATGTACTGCATACACCAGAGAATAGGACAGGAAGAGTCTAATATAAGTTGTATGTAAATAAAAGCATAATAGCCTGACAATTAAGGTCTAACTGCTGGACTGCATATGTTCACTCTGGAATCATATGATAATGTAGAGTTGCAATCACTTAATAGTACTGTTGTAGCAAGCACAGTTACCCACACTTTGCTACATAAATAAATTGCGTAGGAATGTATGTATATGACTGTTGTAATCCCAAGAGGTCAAATAGTACAACTGAGGGAGATTTAGACAGAAAACACTGAAAAGACAAACAACACAATCTAAACAGCACACTCAACTGCAATGTGAGCTGTCATATTTTTAGCACACACAGCCATGGTTCGAATCCTGGGAGTGCTAGTAGGCTGTATGCAGAATCATACCCAACAAGTGTATAGAAATGTCCAGAATGTCGAGTAAATTGGCCCATAGCTACTGCCTGTCACCCTGTTCCCCTGGCAAATCAGTGGGATGATCCCAGACGTTTAGGTAGCAAACAAGACATACAACTGATTGTCAGATAGCTATAGCAACAAATCTGTCACTCTAGCAACCCCCCAAAATGTTATGAGAGTAAGTAGCCAAGTATGTCCCATCTCCACACCCATGTTGTCAAGCTGTGACCAGAGTGTGTACAGTAACAGAGTGAGATGTATGTGCAGAATACTAATGTGGAAACTGGTAATTTGTGTGGCAACATGCAGATAGTGCTAACAAACATTGCTCCCAGAGGTCTGTCAGATATGAACACTGTGCCTATAAATAGATTGATATCCTGCACTGGTACTGTTTACTCTGGTATTGTATGGCATCGTTAGTGTTGCAGTTTCTCAGAATAATAACGTATTACTCATCACTGTCACCCACACTGTAATACATAATACAACTGTCTAAAAAATCCTGTATAAGAGTGTTGCAATGACAAGGTCAGAATGTAAAACCACAGGAGAATTATAGACAGAAATAAGACAAGAGGTACACAGCAATACCTATATAGAACACTCAGCTGTGATGGGCAGTGTTTTATTTTTAGCAGACACAGCCATGGTTCAAATCCTGGGAGTGGTAGTAAGCTGTATGCAGAATCATACCCCACAAGTGTACAGAAATGTCCAGAATGTCCAGTTATTCGACCCATATCTGCTGGCTGTTACCTTGCCCCCCTGCCATATCTGTATTCTAATTTCTGACATGTAGGCAGCATTTCATGTCATATAACTGACTGTCAGACCTGTACATATTTGGAAAATGTCAAATAAAACAAACCTGTCATTGCACAAGTCACTAAAGGTTTAAGTGGGCAATAGTCGAAATGTGTCCTGGTTCACCTGCATGTGGTGAAGACATGCCCGGAGTGTGTGAAAAAGGAGATGGACAGGTATGTGCATAACATCAACCTGGAATCTAGGAGTATGTGTAGAAATAGGTAGTGTTAACAAACAATACCACCACAGGTATACCAGGTAAGAGGTGTATATTGCAGGTAAAACCAGATCATGTATATAGTTGTTGACAGCCATACCACTGTCCAAACTAAGGCAATAGGGTAGTGTACTAATACCTGTAAGGTATAGATCACAGCACTGACTTGGAAAGTAATGCAAACTACAGGAATATACTAGTTGTTAATTGACAGCTTTCTCCACCCCCACCATATCTGCAACAATAAACTAAATACACAATTCAATTGGTATGTGCTGAAATAACTCTACTGTTGGGACATATATCCTATTGTTTGATAGTTATTTAAATTTGTTTCTATGCATGTGCTATGTTGAAATACTCCCATCAATGTACCTGCATGCTGCTGTAATGACCACTATGGTCCCATATATGCATGTGTTCTGTTTGCTATGCAACTGTTCCATATCTGGTGTTTGGGTTAATAGGAATATCTATGCATGCTGTTATACCTAATCCTGGAATGTGTTAACTATTACTAACCCACATATGTTGATAAGATTTTAACACCACAGCTCATTTGGGAAGGCCAGTCCTGGCAGACCCACCTGTCCCACCTCAGCTGGCTGTGGCACCGGGCACCAGCACATCTGAAGCCCAACCTGGGAACTCCTCATCCGTTGGTCCTGCACCACCTTCAGGTGAAACCACCAGAGGGGATGGGGCTCATTCCCTCCTGGGAGAGAGTGAGGACAGGAACCTGTCACCCGTCACCAGGTCCTGGTTGTGGTGCATAGCGAGATCACCAGGGAGGTTGGAGATCTGCTACGCCAGCTTGAGGTCCATGTGTCACAACTAGAGGGTCATTCTGGCCCTCTTACTCAGCCCCCAGTGCAGCCACCTTCCGGGCTGTGAAGGTGGAGTGGTGACTGCCCATGGGTGGGGACCTCAGTCCCACTGTTTCCACTAGGGGGCTCATAGGCTTCTGATTTCCCAACACCCCTCCCCATCAAGGTGTTTAGCCCCTACATGTGTCATATACCACCCCTGTACGCGTCCTGTTTGTCTTGTCTGTTAACCTACCCAACCTACCTCCCCAGATATACCTACTATCCCTCCCCAACATCCTGCTCTCACCTGGAAAAAAAAAAGGGCAATCTGTTCCCCCTCCAAAGAAACTGCCCCATATATAGCTGTCCATTTCATACATGTGTCCATTGGACACATGTAATCTGGTCTAATTGGCTTAACAACATATTATTTTTGTCCTCACCCCTCTCTCAGTGGTATGAGTGTCCAAATCTATCTCCAATTTCAGTGTATATGCACAGCTGTTGCTGTAGAAGAAATTGGCATCTATGGACCATCCTTACACCCTTCCTGCACATCCCCAGCTGTTTTCCCTACTGCGTCTCCCTCTTTGTGCCCCTTTTTTACCACTTTCCTATCAACCCTTTTTCATTTCGTTTAAAGAAATTAGCGCAGGGGTAAGTGGGAGTAAGCACTTTTAAGCAGCAGTAAGTGGGTTTAAGCTTGTTTGCATGGGGGTAAGCAATGCCTACACAGGTTATGCAATTTGGAAGCTAAATCAGTATAAGGAACTGTAACCGGAAGTTAGCAGTGCTTACCTCCACAGAAACCTGCACAAATCCACTTTTAACTGCTTGAAAGTGCCTTAATCACTCTGTATCCAATGGCCCTTGTTCTGCCTAGCAACGAAATAAACAACCTCTGCAAGGTTCAAACCCAGGACCCTGCATACCATAGCCAAAGTTATTTACCACTTAGCCAAGCCAGCTATACATAACCCTGCTGTTTTCACAAACATATCATCCAGCACAGTCATTCAACAGTACAGAAAATGTATTTAAACATGTAGATGTATGTATTTATTTATGTATTTATTTATTTTACATGTATTAACCGTGTTAGTCTGACTGAGCTTTCAGCTCATTTTTGGCAGAGATCCAGGGAGAAAAGCTCCTCAGTGAATAAAATGTAACAAAGTCCCATCACAGTCAGCAAAAAAGGTACTATCAGGTTACAATAGCATGTGTGTCTGTATATATATTTCTATCTAAATAGATAAATATATATATATATATATATATATATATATATATATATATATATATATATAAAAACACGAAGCTGACTGTGAAACCACTGAATGTATTTTATTAAATGTAATGCTTTCGTCTGGCGTTCACCACAAGACTTCATCAGAATCATTAAAACCATTTAAACAACTCATTAAATATATAACTTATCCTATCACATGTTTCAATTATGAAGCCTCATTGGTTAAAACCCATCACTCAAATTTAAAACCTATATACTAATGAATATACATTATTAATTATGGCATACACATTAAAATCAAAAAATGTTGGGAAATGATTTACCAAATAATATGACTAAATATCAAATCACTCTCCTAATCCATTATACAATGTTCAATATTAAATATTCAATGCATTTACTAAAAGTGCCATTACCATGATCTTTATATATACATTACAATGTTGAAACAGTGCACACTTGTTGTATAGTTACTACAAATGAAAATCAGACTTGAGTTTTAAGTAGCTCGAAATAGACAGTGTATCATTTAATCCATAATTATTGGTAGCATTACATCTCAATTGCCAGAGTAATTCATTGTATTCAAGGAGCAACTCAACTGGCCCTCTCCTGGTCCCTTCAGAATATATTTGTTCTAAAACAGAAAATTTAAAAGTATGCTGTGGGTACTCCATAATATGTTTTGTCAAGGCATTGTTAACATTGCCCCTACTAATAGCATACACATGTTGATAAATGCACTTGTGTAACATGTTAATGGTTTTACCAATATAAAATTGTTCACAAACTTGACAAATTGCAATATACACAAGATTACTCTGGCAATTATACTTTCTAGCCAGACAAACTTTACCATAACCCCTCATAGAAATCATGTTGTTTTCTAAGATAAGGGGACACTGTACACAATGTTCACATTTTCGCATCTGGCCTTCCTTTTTTCTGAAATGGTTACATTCCAATACATTTTTAAGAGTCCTGTCTCTCCTATACACTATGCAGGGCTTATTACCAAGTCTTGATTTACACCTTTTGTCTGTAATGAACACTGTCCAATTATTGTACAAAACGTCCCTGATATTATAATACAGGGTGTTGAAGGTAAGAATCATAGTGTCAGTGTATGGACTACTCACCCCTTCCTGATTGTCTAAAACCGAAGTCACCATTGTACCCCCCATCAAGATGTCAGATGAGGTGCCCAGAAGTGGGTAGAAATAACCACTATTTCTTTCCCTTTTAACCTCCTCAAAGATGGGGTCCATAAATGTCCCATGGTAACCCCCCCTACTAAACATTGTCCTCAATTTCTCAATCTCCTATAAGAAAACCATAGGGTCGGTTATCATCCTTGATAGTCTAACACCCTGTCCTTTTACCAAAGATTTTTTCTGGTGTATAGGATGACAACTATCAAAGTGCAACAGGGTGTTAGAATATTTAGGTTTTCTATATAAGGCAGAGGTAAATCTTTTATTTTCTATATCTTTGTTTATGGTGATGTCCAAATAGTTAATGTACTCAAAATTAAAGTCCATAGTGAGTGTAAGAAACCCTGTACTTGTATTCATAAAATGAAAAAATTGCTGGAGTTGTTTTTCTGACCCATCCCAGAAAATTAATAAATAATCTAGGAGCCTCCCATAAAATTTACAATGTTTTAAAAGATCATGTTTAAATACTGTATTCAGTTCCCACTGGGTTAATACAATGTTAGCAAAAGAGGGGGTGCAAGCTGCCTCCATTGCAACACCTGTCTTTTGCTTAAATAGCTTATTTTCAAATAATATAAAATTATTTTGTAAGATTAACTCCAAGAGGGTCCTGCACATTAATACTCTAGAATGGCTTTCCAAAAAAAGGTACACAAGTGTTCATAAAACATATTGGTGCCTTCACTGTGAGGTATAACTGTAAACAAATCTTTGATGTCCATGGTGACAAATATCAAATTGTCACTAAAAATATTATTTTTCACTTTTTTAAGACAATCCCAAGAATCCTTAAGTACATGTGTATGCTGCTCCAAGAGATACTTTAAATTATAATCTATAAATTTAGCTAAATTAAGTTTTGGAGGCTTTCGCATCCACAATTGGTCTGAAAGGGGGATCCTCTACACACTTATGTAGTTTAGGGATGCCGAAGATTGCGGGAATGCGTGGATGTTTTTGTGTTAGGAAGCTGTGTTCACTGATAGAAATTTGCTTATTCAACAGCAAATCATTTAAATTGATGCCTATATTTCTATATGAAATGTTTAATTAATTTCTAGATATTTCCTCATAATATCAGTAAACAAATGAGTTTGCATTGCAAACTGGTATACCACCAAGCCAGCAGCCTGTAGCTGGTGAGTGTGGTTTATGTTCATGCTTGCGAATACACCGGGCATGTAATGGCTATGGTATATCCCATGCACACATCTAACACACCTACCCATAATGCATGCCATACATGTTCACGTATTATTGCTATTAAATGCACCGCATCACAGTGGTGACCATGATGGGATATTTGAAGGGTATGTCAGACACCTTCAAGATAACTACCATCCTGTCATTGTGAAATGTGTCCACAGGGATGACCATAATGTTGGGACACATGGCCTACAGTAGGGACATGTGTGAAACATCACCCTTATACAGTGCTACAACAGTGTATATACCAGTATTACAATGGCAACTGCTACAGATCTACATTATGGCATAACATAATATTATGGTCCACATTATTAGCTGGGACTAGGCTGTTACACGTGGTTTTCAGTGTTTGGAACACTGCAAACTGACACATGTGTAGGTTATACTTGTCAAGCATCTGCACCAGTGCACTGCAGCAGGGATCCTAAGGATGCTAAGAATGGCTGTATCTATGGCAGATGTAACCCTAACTCCACAGCAATAGTGATGGCAGTGGGTGAACTCCAAGGGATGTGCACATGATTAGACCTTGCAATCATGCAGAGTTGGGGAGCATGTGTAGGGCAGACTGACCATATACTGGCAAATGCAGATGGCCCATGCTAGTATACCCCTTTCAGGAATAGTGACTGCTGTAGTACACATAACGATAGGTGCAACAAACCGTCATGATACGAGCATGCACACGTATGCACCCACGGAGTGTATGCATTGCGGTAAGCATCTGCCCACCTAGCACATTCTTAGACACTGCATGTGACTGTACAGGACATATGTCACATATCAGGCTCATGTACTGTTAATATATGCGCTGATGTGGTCCCATGGCAGATCAAGGAAGAGTGCATCATATATATATATATATATATATATATATATATATATATATATATATATAAGGGTGTGCACACTCCCCATAGCCATGGTAAGGTCTGACAGTTGTCAGTCTGATAGTATCATATTGGTCATACATGCACCGCTGATGTTGAGATCTGTAAACCAGACATCAGGCATTCACAAATGACATCTGTCCACATATCATCCCAGGTATGTGTCGCTCAAACACATAGGGGCTGTGAGCATTAGAGCAGACATAACTGACACAGTAATACACATTCAGCAATGGTTTGTACACCTGTGAGGTTTGGTGCACAGTACATGGTAGGGTACAGAACAGGTGCACAGCAATACTGTGTACATGGGTCCAGTGTTTTTAGGGGAAGAGGTATCACCTACTAACACATCCTGTGCATCACACACATGTATACTGTTGCTGGCATGGATTGACTATAGCTGCACTGCATGCTGTGGAGTATCATATGTTATGCATGTTGACAGATGGGTAATGGGAGGACTGTGTATATTATCTTTGTGCAACCTCACCTGTAGGTGTGTGTGTGTGTGTGTGTGTGTGTGTGTGTGTGTGTGTGTGTGTGTGTGTGTGTGTGTGTGTGTGTGTGTGTGTGTGTGTGTGTGTGTGCGTGCACGTGTATGTGTGTGTATATTGGTGGGGGGTTATTTTGTCTGTAAGTGCAATCTGGTGGAGTGGATGGGGGTAGATGCATGTAGGATGTGTGTGTGCATGTGTGTGTTTGTGCGGGTGTCCATGTATGCGCATGTGTGATTGTGGGGTTGTTCATACAGCAGTACTTCCCTTTGGGATTGTGCATACATGGACATGGCCTGACACATGAGACACCAGGAATACTTGTCTGATATGTAATCACAGGACAGCTGATAGTATAGTAAGGTCTGTAGCATGGAACATGCATTGGGAGGGAAAGTAGACACCAGGTATACCCTTAATATTACAATCAGCTGAGAGGTGAATGACTAGCCACGTATGCCACACTACAGATGCATTGGGGAATTACTAGACAACACCAGGGAGTGTTTCCATATATTACTGTTGTCCACATGATAAGTTGATTGAGCAGCAGATCTGGCATGTACTGAGCAATAAGTGGTGAAGTCCAATATAACGTAAACTTGGCCTTTACAAACCAATTCTAGCAGGTGGAAATGGATTAAGTCTAAGCCTGCAGAGTAGGGAAGGAGGTATGATAAATAACTATTTTGTGAGCTTTATTACAACTTTTAATTTTGCCACTAATAATGTGGTGGATATAATTCAAAACAACTAGGAAATTCTGACATATGAGTATAATGTAGGACAGAGAGTTGGTAAAATGCCAAAAATTGTCTATAAGAAGGACAAATCCTTTAAGATTATTTTGGAGACAACTGGTTATGCCAACAATCTGTCCAAGCATAGAAATAAAGGGAATTTTAAGTGTGGAATTTGCACTTTTTGCCCTCATATATTGGAAACTGGTGACCAGTTTAAGTTAAACAACACTTCCATATTTATTAATGGGCATTTCAACTGTTGTAGCCCCAATGTAGTATATGTGGCAAAATGTCAACAATGCCACATATTCTATGTGGGGAAAACCAGCAGGCACTTTAAAAATAGAGTTACTGAACACTTATTAGACATCAGGCATGGTAGGTCGGATAATGCTTTGAGTAGACATATAAAGGAGTTTATTGAACACAAGTTTAAGTTTTTGGCCATACAATAAGTGGTAAAAGATCCCCAGGGTAGGAATTTGGATATTCATCTTGATATTTGTGAGTTAAAATGGCAATTGCATCTAAACGCAACTGAGTACCTGGGCATTAATGAGTGTACTGACATTACATGTATATTAAAATTGAAGAACATTATAGGATAGATTATTTACGTTCCTTATGAATTTTAGTATCAAGTATTTGTTTTTAACACAATATTTTTTGTATTTTTTGTAATTGTACATATATATTTTTTGTATTTGTACATATATTTCTTTAAATGATGTGGCTTTGTGGTTAATTAATTTATTGGATAATTGTTTTAATTGACATGCTATTTAAGGGCTGAGTGGGGATGTATCTTTTGTTCTGAGGAAGTCCCTTGAAGAGGGAAGAAAAGCGCTTAACTGTTATTAAAGTTTGTACTCTCCAGTTGCTGTGTTGTACTGCGCTTCTTTGGTTCTCATGTACTGAGCAATAGTTACATATGACACTCCAGTGCGTGACATTATGGAGTGAATGTAGTAGCCCCTAACATATAGGGGCCATGCTCATGATGTCCGGACATACTGGGGGTGAACACTGGATGACAGCAGTGAGGCCATGTAAAACCTACTCCACTCAAGTCAAGGAGCTAATGGAGTAACAGGTCTGGTGTTGTGATCACTTGTCTAGGCATTTAGAGGAATGATACATTAATGAGTGTATGTTACCCAGTGTGATGCAGGATGGAGGACTTATGTGAATAAAAGTGGGACTGTCTGTAAAATCAGGGACATGTAGGTATTAAGGTGGAATATCAGTGTGTGTGTGTGTGTGTGTGTGTGTGTGTGTGTGTGTGTGTGTGTGTGTGTGTGTGTGTGTGTGTGTGTGTGTGTGTGTGTGTCTGTACTGTTATGCAATGCTGTACAGGTCTTAAAGTGCGTTTCTTGTTTTCCCCCACAGGTGGTGAGGTGGGTAAGGGTCCCTTCTGCATGCAATCTGATGTTGGTGTCCATACAGACACTGAAGATGATGATAGTACTGTTGAGGCACAGGCGGGGTTATCAGAGGCCGAAACTGCACCATCAATTAACATCTCCCTCTTAGCCACCTCAACCCTGCACACAGTTACAGTGCCTATACATACCCCATCACCAGTGGCCATAGCAGAGGGACAGTTGGACAGTTGGCGGTTGTTGGCAGGGCACAGGAGAGTGTGGTATCTATGCCTACTCTGTCTGGTCACAGCAGGCATATCTGGATGTCCATCAGGGCACCTCATAGTCAGATGTACCAGGGTTTTCATGGTAGGGCAACTGGTCATCATGCCCCTGGTAGAAGTGCCACAACTGGTACCACCAGGCACATGTTTCAGACTGTTCCACGTATGGAACTGTACACCAGAGGCTGCAGAGGGCTGCTCTCTCATCTGCAAGTTACAACTTCATGAACTTTCTGGTGCCCTGCATGATTATACCGAGGTCATGGATAGATGGTCGGGTGAGATGGTGGGTCTCATCGACCGTGGTTTGTTCATGCTTGAACATGTGGTGGGAGTGTGGCGATGGCCGTGTGGACCTAGGCCAGCAACACCAACAGCTGGCAGTCGAAGTGGATGTGCTAGGACACCAAGGTGCTCCCATAGTGGCAGAACCAGCTGCAGCACTGCAGGGGGGGTGCTATCCACACCAAACCACAGTAGGCCATGTGCATGTAGCCCTGGCCAGTCTGAGGAGGGGCCTGGTTCCAGTGGACATCTGTTATCATACCTGGATATGCCCATGTAACCCCCAGCAGGCACAGTCCACGTGTCCATGGCCGGAGGAGGTGAACTGCACACCCTGCCAGATATCGTCTGCAGCTGTCCAAGAAACACCTGTATAGGGCAGCCACATGGCAGAACTGTGTGCATGCATACCCACACACAATACGAACACACCTAGAGCAGCCCCATACCTACACACAAAACATCACCATGTCCATTTCAACTAATTACATCCCTCATCCAGACACATGGTGTCATATGTATGGCCCACCCTCAGTCTCTGGCAAACCAACAACACACCCTGTGCATTTGATGATACCTGTGCCACATCCCTGTCATCCATAACATCGATGCAGGTTAATATGGTTCTGATGCACATGGTGACTGTACTACAGTGTACCAATGTACTGTTGTGTAACATGTTGTCAGGAGTAATGTTTAATGCATACATGTCAGATAGTGTAGCTGTCCAGCCATGATGCATTATAGCTGTTAGTAACACTGAATGATTATGGTCTCCATAATGTTATCCATTTGTGTTGTAGGTGTACATGTGTCAGCAGGAGGATGGTCTGCAGTCACAAGGGGTATATCACTGTGGCGACACCATGGCTGTGACATATCCTGGGTACAGCTGAACACATGTCACAGGTTTGTATAACAAATATTGCCTGTGCCACATGGACAGGTGACCCGCTGGCACATGTATAATCAGCAACCTGATGTAGATCCATCCACATACATGCATACTCTTACTTGGCAACACTGGGACTAGACCACTACCTAGGTAAGTAATGCTACTGAAGTGTCTGGCTTTCATTCACACACTACACAGCATTTAGGGTGAGGTGTGGTCCAGGTTACATGTTACATGCAGAACATCCCCAGACATGTACAGTATGGTAATGGGGGATGTAATGGTTGTATATGGGCAATACATAGTGTGACATACCATCATATACACATTAACAGACACATAACAGGCAGACACACATCTGAGAGACCTGGGCCTATCAGTGCTAACTACTTTGTTAGTGTGTCCAGTGTGTGTTACAGGTAGGCTGCAAACAGTACATGCATAACTGGGCTGGATTGTGGTATCAGTTACATGTATGGTTGATGGTGACAGTGGTCACCATACAGTGGCACATGGGACATATACCGGGTGTACCATGGTGTAATGACAGTGTACACAGCACCCACATCCCACAGTGGATATTGTAGTCACTGGAACCCATGATGACACTATGACATACTCACCATCACACATTGCCCATAACTGAGATACAACCTATTGTACATCCCAGCAGTGGTACTAGAGCGACATGCATCTAATGCACATGCCACAGGCATAGTAGGGTGTTGCATTGTCATGCCTCACTTATGGGCAGCAACAACACTATCCGTACTACTGTGCGGCAATGCATATTGTAATAGGAGTATGTGGCCTCTGAATGATGTACCCTACAGATATACAGACATGCACACATACACACACTTGCCAGAACTCAATGAGTATCCCATGCCTATTGACCCATTTATACAACACTGTTGTGCTGGTAATGCAAGGCTCATGTAGCCATTAGAGAGAGGGTCATAACAGGGTACACATAATGTCTGATGCAGCAGCAGCCACAGCTTACTATGGCAATGGGTATTACAGTGGTTGTGAAGGCCCTCATGGTATTTCCAACTACAGGTGTACTAAAACACAGACACTGCTATCCTCAGTAATGCACGTATACACATGTGTCAATACTGGGGTGCATCACTGCAGGTGGTCATAGGTGTGTACCTGACTATTGCCCATGGAGAGATGGGTAGTGTAGGGGATGTGTGCACAGTGGTATCATGCCACCAGCCATGTTCCAGCAGGCAATCTATTGACAGACATGACTGTGGTGACCCTCAGAGTGAGAATAACATGCATCAGCCAATCCTCTGGGTGCCTCTTGTAAATGGCCACTGAGGTGATCCAGTTGTCATGTATGCAACATGTATTACAACACATGGTTAGTGTCTGTGATGGAGACCTGTACTCAAGCATGTTCTGTTGACTTTGGATGTGTAGTGGAGGTACACATGGCATGTGGTGCATACTGGGTGATGTCTCCTATATGTGCCAGTTATAACACAGCTGGGCAGACATGTCAGTGTCAGTCAAGCATAGGTTGCCTGTATGTATCCAAGCTGGATACCTGCCATCTGCACATCTGTACAGGGACTGAAAGACATCATCTTGGCAAGTAGCTATGCAGTAGGATGAATGTGTTGACAGATAGATGTCTGACACCAATATGTATGCCATTACTACATGTTGGAGGCTCTCACTGACATGTGCTCTACAGACAGTAGTCTACAGTTACTTTCCACATGTCAGATCATTATCCAGTAGGGGATATATACTGTGACACAGCTCACACACCAGGAACATGACAGTGAGGCCTCAGAGTTCAGCTATGCCTACAGGTGTGCTTGTTGTCAGTACTACATTTAGCAATCTGCTCTTGCCTGGGAAAGCACTGTCAACAGTAGTACCACCATGATACACTACATAGCAGTGTGACAGCACATAACCTGGGTTACTACCCTTGTATGTAACACATTCACATGGATAACAGTGCTGTACAGGTCTTATATATTTGAGTGTCCCAGACATGACACTCACACCCCTTGCTACTATGACAGCACATAGATGCATGCATTGTACATGGCATTACATACACTTATTACAGATGTCATTACTCTGCTATGTTATCAGACTGGGATGTGAGCACTGGTTACCAAGGCTGAACAATGCTTAGCAGGTGTCAGCATTGCTGCAATATAAATGCTAAGCACATTTGTGCACTGGTAAGCGAAGCCTACATGGTGTAAGCACCCATACGTTTAACTGTACGTTAGCGCTGCTTAGCTTCATAGAAACCTGCACAAATATGCTTAAAGCTGCTCAAAACTGCCTTAACCACTCTGTATCCAACAACCCTTGTTCTGCCCAGCAACAAAATATACCACCCTTGCAAGTCTGGAACTCAGGACCCTGTGCACTATAGTCACAACAGTTAACCACCACACCATGACAGCTGTGAAGACAATTGTTGTTTTCCCAATATACCTGCCACTACACATATTGAAGAGTATTGAACAGTTGCTTTGACTTCCACAATTGTGTAGTACTTGTTATTGATATTACTGTTGCATTACATATGTTGTTATATCTAAATATACACATATCAGATACATACGGTGAGATACATCTGGGAAGGTATACACAACCATGATGTTTACACATGACAGGAATATGGATATATACATATACATATGTAGATATATGTCTACATGTACATATATATATATATATATATATATATATATATTCATAGATATGCATGTCTACACATCTGTATAGTGCATCATATATATGGCCATTTTACCTCTCTCTCTCTCTCTCTCTATATATATATATATATATATATATATATATATATATATGTGTGTGTGTGTGTGTGTGTATATATAGATATATATGTATGCACATCCTATGTGTACAGATATACCTATTTATGTTGATATATATGTAGATATCTATAACTATATGTGCATACATATCTAATCGGATATACCTATTTATGTCAATATATATGTAGATATCCATAATTATATGTGCATATATATCTTTATATCTGTATATGTATAGACATATATTGCTGTGTATATGTATATATTTGAGTTTGTATATGTATATATATATACATCTATATATATACATATATATATATATATATATATATATATAAATATATATATATATATATATATATATATATATATATATATATATATATATATATATATATATATATATATATATATATATATATATATATATATATATATATATATATATATATATATATATATATATATATATATATACATATATGCAGATATGTATATGTGTAGATATTTATATACATATATGTTTACCATATGTCCAGAACATGGAGTGGAGTCCTACCTCAGCACCAATAGTCCCAACCTCTTAGTGCAAGGGGATGTCATGTATTTATTGCAGGTATATATATATATAGACTATTGTTACTGTAACAGGGGTTGTCTTAACAGACATGTTGTGTGTGGGAGGTCGCATCTGCTTTTGACATGTATGCCATTGGCTACTGACAGACATCCTAAGGACATCATAGTACAGTACCACTGCTAGCACAGTAATGATACTGTGGACTACAGCACAGATATGACCAATATATTTGGACAGTCTGGCACTCTGTGGTCAGTCCAGAGGTGTACACAGATCCCCTTCATGCAAGACATGTGGACTATGCCTCACAATGTGGATGTTAACAGCTATCTACGTGGGTATATCATGTAAATACTGGACTACATATGCCCACACAGTTTATGGATTCCCACACGCCAGTCTGTCCTGACACATAATACCTGGTGGTGCAGAGGTCACATGGCCACATAATACCCAGTAGTTGGTGACATACATCTGTACAGAATCCCAGTGCTTTGTCAGAAATACACAACAGTTATGGTGGCCTGGCAGCAGTATGTCTTGCAAATAACTGGACATAACAGCACACTGGGTAATTACACTAAGCTGCTAGGCATGTCACAAAGCACTGTGTAAACTACAAATAGACTGCCACAACACTTGACAACATTTTGTATGGGGGGATACACATGAACCTGCGAATATAGCAGGCTCTACATTTATGTCACAGCACAGAGTAACAGACACCTGTGAGAAAGTACATACCCACAACCAATGTGAACACAGCCACATATGGTACACAAGCTTAATATGACACTATATGAACCGTCTTAATAAACACCATCGACATGGTACAAAAAACAAACCACACAAGCTCCCAAAGGAGTTAGGAATTCTCCTCAAGCAGAAAAAAAACAAGCACTGCTGTAGCTGCCAATTTTCTTTATTCACTTCATCCTGGTACCTCGGCCTCAAAGGCCTTCAATGGAATAACCTCATACAATCCCAGCAGCCTTTTATATTCCATCACCACATTAATTCATCGTAATGCAACTGAATAATAAAACAATTAAATGATTAAATAATTTTCTTCAATAATTATAAAGCTTAGAACTTAAAGATGTACCCCCCACATATCATACACCATGACTGTGTTAAACAAATAAATTAGCACCACACAGAGTGACCAAAATTCTCAAATGACACTTTTTAAAACATCACTTATACTACACATTGTTATAACACACCTCCATATTTTCTCAAACACCATTATTATTTATTTATCATGGAGAACACACAAGAACAAATATTTCAACCCTCCCCTAAAACTCTACTATAAATATGTTTATTCATAATATAAATTCTATAAACTTTTTGTCAAAATATGCACTTTTTTTCTTTTTCCATAAGATTTTTACCTCATATTTATTGCACATACATTTTATTATAATTAATCTTATATCTCAAATTAATGAATACATCCAAAATTAATTACTTTTTATCTAGCCATCAAAACTGTTCTATATGATAAATTTCATTAACTGGATTAACCATCTAAATTCCCCAGTGAACATCCAAATTAAGACCCCTAGGGTATAAAGTGCCCAAATATACTATTAATTTAGTTTCTAACTTAATCAACTTCCATTTGAATTCATCCTCTCCCAAAGTGCGTTATTCAGAGGGTTTTGCTAATACACTAAAGAAAAAACTATTTATACTACCCCCATGTGTGTTGCAAAAGTGTTGAGCCACTGGGCTATCCAACCTCTTATTTCTTACATCTCCCAAGTGCTCCAATATCCTTAATTTCACCTTTCTTTTTGTCTGTCCCACATACCATTTACAATGTGTGCATCCACATCCAATGATGTAGACCACCCCACACGGGTTATAACTAAACTCATTTTTAACCACAAATTTCTTCCCATTTATTATCCATCTAGCAACATTCTTCAATTTGTCTCACACTTTGTCTACCCCATATGGAAATACTCCCTTTCTTTCAACTACATCAACCTTATTTATTGGTCTTAACAACACTTTTAAATTTCTCCACAAAATGTAAATAAAGAAACATCCACAGGAATCAAGCAAACGGTCGTTGTTGACCATTTGCTTGATTCCTGTGGATGTTTTATTTATTTACATTTTGTGGAGTTATCTATTACATCGGTACAACCACAGGAATCTTTACCCTCTGGTGTTGTGTTTGTGTGTTGTTTTAACACTTTTAAATTGTTAAACTGACCATACAAAAATGTAACTCTCTCAGGAAATAATTTCTCTACTACTTCATCTCTGCAAACCACAGGCCAAAGGTTATTCACTAATCCTCTAAATACTTCAGAAAGGGGAGAAACTTTGTTCACAAAGAAAAGGGGTTCAACACCAAAATTCTCCATTTCATTTTTCCTAATAACTCCATAATCTTTTCTTAACCAGATCACATTCCCTCTGCAACATCTTTTTATCAGAAGTAATAGTCATGATTCTCCTAAACTCACCATAGGGAAGGGATTTTATCAAATAACTAGGATGAGCACTATCAGCTTCCAAAAAGCTGCCCACAGCTGTATCCTTATGAAATGGTTTGTACTGCAAAATACCCCTTTCATCTACATAAAATTCAACATCCAAGAATTGCATTTTAGTCCGAGTTCTATAGGTAAATTCCAAGCCACAAGTGTTCCAACAAAGTAACTTCATGAATTCATCAAATTCACTAATCTCCCCCTTGCACACAAAAATCAAATCATCAATAAACCTTTTAAACAAAATCACACGCTCTTTAAAAAAATCTGTAGTATACACAAACATATTTTCAAAATGTGCCATAAACAAAACTGCATAAGATGGGGCGAAAGCCACCTCCATTGCAGTTCCTTCCAATTGCAAATAATAATCACCTTCAAAAACAAAGTAATTATGCATTAAAGCAAATTCTAACTGACAAATATAAGTGTTTTTTGATCCTTCACCCAACATTTTAACCACTGCTTCCAAACCCATCTTGATACTAATATTGGTGTACAAAGACTTAACATCCATACAGACAAGATACAGGCTTGAGTCCCACTGGATTTTCTTTATATTTTCCAATACATATGAGGTATTTTTGATATATGATTGTACTCTAGGGAGATATGCCTTTAACTGGGAATCCAGGAAGATGCCTGCGTTCTGAAAAAAAGAACCCATCCCTGAAACTATCGGTCTACCAGGGGGTTTAGTTATTGATTGTTGAATTTTTGGAATAACAAAAAACCTGGCATCCTTTGGGTGTTTTAAATATAACTTTTTAACATCACATGACCAAAGAATCCCAGTCTTTCTCCTCTTTCTAATAACTCTAACAACCTCACATTACATTATTTTATTGGGTTACATAACAGCTTTTTATAAACCTTGTCATCCAACAACAACTCCAAGGCCATGTTGTTGTACTCTCTTTTTTTTCACAATCACCCAATTCCTAGCTTTATCTGCCTGTGTGAATACATATTGGTCGGTAACAGCACGTAACTGTTTAAGAGCAAACCATTGCTCTTTACTCAAATTCCATGACTTGCAGCTTGATACATACTTATAATATGCAAATTCTATCTGTTTACACAATGCACATTCAAACACATTAATTGCATTTGTCTTCTTTGGGGGTACAAATGAACTAGTATAGGGCACTTTGGGTAATTTTAATTTTCCATACCCAGTTGAAAAACAAACATCAGTAACATTAATCATTTCAAATGTGTCTTCCACACAGTCATTATAAGAGTCCCCAAAACAAAAGGATTATCATGTAGAGAAATATCCAACAAAGAGTCTTCCGCAATGTCATTGTTTAAGTCATGCAGGGTATCTACTTCCCTTCCCTATAAATGGGGTTGTTCTTTAACTCCAAAAAAACACTCTCAAATTTAATTTTCTACAAAATACTTTAACTTCATTGATGAATTCCACCAATGAAGGACAAAATGTTGGTACATATTTCGTACCCTTAAGCAGCACACTTGTCGCTACTTCTGACAACACCATCCTCATATGTGCAACTCACACACTAACCCTACATACACTAGGTCACAACACAGTGTGGTCCGATGCCTGTCTGTGATATGGGATACATGTGTGTCTGGCAGTACAGATATGTGAGCCAATAGGTTACCATACACTGGTGCAGCATGTAACATCAGAAAGAACAGGACCAAGAACAATGGCATCTACCACAGTCTGTGCACAGCCCAAGGTATGTATGCGCAATACACATACTGTCAACAACCACCATAAGTACACAGATGCCAGTACTGTAAACACAACTGCGGGATGCCCAGGTTATGCCCTCAGATATAACCCCTACTATACATAACATGTCTAGCAGTCTGATATCTGACTGGCTTATCAGGCATGATGTCAATAAATAATGATGTACAGAACGTATGCACCTCTTACTGCATGACATATGTACAAAGGTTGACAGACATGTGGCTGGAACAACAAACACTGGACCAATATTGGCATGTTGCTGTGATAACCTCATACATTTACTGTCATACCAGGGTTTGTTGTGACATATGTCCTATGAGGGATATGAAGTCAGTAACTCTCATGGCTGTCACCATGTAATTACTGCAATCCTCAGACTATGCTTCTGAAGTTCTAAGATAGGTGTTCTGTGAGTAACACAAGAAACATAAGGCTCCACACACTGTCCAGTCTGCAGATAACCCTACAGGTGGGAGTTCCCTCAAACACATAACACTGCCATGATAAGTATTAAATCATGTAGTCCAGCCATATCCACACACACTCTGTTAAACCGCCATTACTCCAAATGCAGAAGAGCAACACTTACATTCTGTAGTCATGTCTGGCACATCCCCCTCCTGTCTGTTGGCCTGTTTCCACAGTGTATATTGTTAGAGGTATATCCCAATCTCATCTGTGATCCTGTCTTCCAAACACCAACATGAGGTCCTGCTCACAATGAATGAAAAGGCCCAACACTCACATGATGTTCCTAGATATTGGAGTGTGTTTCCATGCAATTGGCTATGGGAATGTTACAACAGATTTTCCACATGCAATCAGCTAGAGGGGGGCTGCAATTCATGCGGAGGCCATCAGTTGATCGTGGGCATCCCCTACAAAACACAAGCTGCTGTCTAAGTAAAGTAGGTGTACTTCTCCACATCCACCAGAGAGGGAGTGAGAGAGACAGACAGAGACAAAGTATGTCAGGGAGGGGGTGGTAGAGGAAAACCTAAGCATGTTTGTGTCACACACCTACCAGTACGGGGTTTCAAAGCCCTGAATGACTATGTGTTGTTATCACATGTCTATACAGTTATTGCATGTGCCACATAGCTTACACATAGGAGAGCTGTCCAAAGGTATGTCTGATGGTGAGTGACATCTGCAACAGTGATATAAGAGCGATAAGGGAGGTGTAGTACATGTACCAGTCCACATGAGCAGGTGTCAATATCAACACAGCCACACTCTCTCAGGGACTCACACATATTGACACAGTTGGCAGGGTCAGGAATGGATTTCCTAACTAGCTAGTTTGTCACAATACAGTAATGCACAGGTATCACATGCACCGCATGGGTTATCCGGATGATATATGGGCAAAGAGTATGTGAAGATGTCTGACATCAGACAACATGCTTCAGTAGGCCAATGGGAGTTGTAGTGAGTGTGAATGTGGTCAAAAGCATCATACTCCACACACACACAGATACAGGGTGGCAGTACTGACATGCATGGGTGCATTGCTTCACAGGTGTGTAGTGGCTGGCTGTGGCAGAAGGCTATAAAAGGCTAGGTGAAGGGTAAACCTTAGCATCAGGCCACATAACAATGGTCTGCATTGTGGCTCAGGGGTGTAGTGTCTGGATTGGCCCACACACCTGGGTTACTATTCTGTGTGGCCAGTGTTGTGCAATGCTTGCCATGTATATGTTCTATAGTCCATGACATGGATGGTGTCTGGGAGGTGCCAACATCCCACATGCATGTTCAGTAACATGTGGAAGTGTACCTGGGGTGTCCAGGCCATGTTATGTACACAGATTGTTATCATCAGATGTGCCACACCTGGCCTCATGTGGCGGGAACAGGTAATGGGCCCCAGGTTGACCCTGCACCTACATTGATAGCAAGATACAGGTATTCCCTGATGTCAGTGGCATCTATCCATACACGGCATGTGTTTAAGGCATGGTATGTTCTTTGTGAGTCACATTTGATGGTACCACAGTTGTTGCAGGCATCCAGTGGGGAACATAATGAAGGCGTACTGTCTGCAATTATGTGACTATTGTAGTGATGGGACAGGGTGCCATGCCCTCTGTAGTCCACTGCAATCACACCACGGTTATTATCTGTGGGCAATATGGAGGGTACTACTAACAAAGCGGTTGTTGCCTAGGCAAGTCTGTTTGCGTATGAGGTGTGGGTTGAGAGTGTTCTCTGGGTAATACAAGGGTTGCTTAATTTATTCGCCAGGCCTTGATGTCACATGTAGGGATATGGATTGGCACGCCATCCTCTTAATTATTTGACGTCTGTTATCCTTGGAAGGTGGACATTGTGACATATAATAGGCCCACCATATAGGAAATTTGCAAAACCCGCTGTACAATGAGTGCAGTTGTTACACACTCACAGCCACCTCCACACAAGATACAAAGGACAAGCACACACACACGCACACACACACACACACACACACACACACACACACACACACACACACACACACACACACACACACACACACTTGCCATGTCAGAGATTAGAACTCCTACTTAACTAGTTTAATCACACTATAGCATTCCACAGTTATAGGAAGTGCCACAGAGATTACAGGGCTACTGCTTCCCCAAAGGTGTATTTCAATGGGAATGACATCAGCAGGCTTGCCAAAGAAGGGCAGTGGGGTTGTAGTGACTGTGAATGGCCTGAAAAGCATTGTTCCCTACACAGACAAGCCAACACACACACAAACATCCATACTTGCCATGTCTGGAAACAGAACCCCTACCAAATTAGTTTATCACACTACAGCATTAAGCTGTTCTAGGATGTACCATGGAATTTACTGGCCTATACATTCCCCAAAGGAGTATTTCAAGGTGAATGACATCAGCAGGCTTGCCAAAGATGGACACTCAAGGTTGTAGTGACTGTAAATGACCTCAATAGCATTGCTACCTACACAGACAAACACCCATACTTGCCATGTCTGGGAATAGAACTCCTACTGAACTAGTTTATCACGACACAGCATTACACACTGATAGGACGCACCACAAAAATTACTGGGCTACATCTTCCCCAAAGGTGTATTTCAATGGGAATGACATCAGCAGGCTGCCAAAGATGGGCAATAGGGTTGTAGTGTCTGTGAATGGCCTCAGAAGCATTGCTCCCTACACAGACAAACAAACACAAACATCCACACTTTCCATGTCTGGGAATAGAACCCCAACTGAACTACTATATCACATTACAGCATTATGCTGTTTTAGGACAGCCCATGGATATTACAGGACTGCACCTTCCCCAAAGGTGTACTTTAAGGTAAATGACATCAGCAGGCATGCCAAAGTAGGGCATTTGAAATTGTAGTGAGTGTGACTAGCCTAAAAACCATTGCTCCATATGCAGACAAACACACAAACAATTGCCATGCCGGGGATTAGAACTCCTACCTAATTTGTTTATCACACTACAGCATTATGCAGTTATGGGATGTGCCACAGTGATTACTGACTTTGTCTTCACCAATGGTGCATTTCAAAGTGAATGACATTGGCAGGCTTGCCAAAATAAGGCACTGGAGGTTGTAGTGACTTTGAATGGCCTCAAAAGCATTGCTCCCTACACAGACAAACTAACACCCACACTTGCATGTCTGGGAATAGAACTTCTACCTAACCAGTATCACACTAAAGCATTATGCAATTAGAGAATGTGTCACAGAGATTGCTGGGCTATTTCTTCCTCAAAGGTGTATTTCAAAGTGAATGAAATCAGCAGGCATGCCACAGTAGGGCATTTGAATTGTAGTGAGTGTGATTCGCCTAAAAAGCATTGATCTGTATACAGACAAACACACAGTTGGCACTTTTGGGAGTAGAACTCCTACCTAACTAATTTATCAAAGTACAGCATTACACAGTTATAGGACACGCTATAGAGATTTCTGGGCTAACCCTTCCCCAGAGGTGTATTTCAAAGTGACTGACATCAGCAGGCTTGCCATAGTAGGGCAATGGGGAGGGCAGTGTGTGTGCATGGGCCATAATCCATTCATCTAGAGGTAGACAAACCACAATGAGGCACACACAGATTTATATTCCACAGGTATGTGTATACAACTATGAGATGACTGCTGCCTTGTACAGTCATGTTGCACAGTTAGCACTAGCACAACAGAGTCTATAATGCTGAGGGATTTCCAGAGGCAAATGTCTACAGTTAGTGGCATTTACACATCATGTGATTGTAGCCATTTGGCTGTGTGCTGGGCAGGACAGGCCTCATGAAGGGTCTTTGACATTGTCACTCTCTTCCACACATCTATATATGTGTACTTTTGGCAATTTATAGTGTTTTGTCCTTGGATAAATGTGTGTATTCCTATCCAGTGTGTGTGCAAAGCATGACTGATGCATACTGAGGAGTGTATGCACTAGCATCTGCAACTGTCAGATATGTATGGTCCACTGTTGTTGCCAGACATGGGCTTCATTTCTTTAAGTGTGGGAGTATGCCCAGTATGCCCTTCTGTATTGAATGTGTGGATCCAGTCTAGGTAGATTGTACTCCAGTGCAGACTTTTGTGTTCTACACCTACAGCTAGCAAACTGTTTCTGCCAGATATCTGTAAATCAGTTGACAATATGGGGTCAAACTGGGAAAGGGATAGTGGGTACTATAGGTAATTGTGTCTGTGCTGCTTCTGCTACATGGCCTGGTGTTAGCAGAGATATTCAGATGTGTACTGTTATACACAGTGGTGTTTTATGTCATCAAGTACTGCCAGGTAGACATTTCTACTCACAGTGATGTCCTGGGGAACACAGGAGGAATGCAGCTGTGTCCGGTATTGTGGTCAAATGCCTACATATTCCTGCAAACTAATGCCATTCTAGAGAGGGAGCTGCAGACACTTGCTGCTGGGTCTGTGTAACTGGCTTAGCACCTTAGTACAGTGGTGGCAGAGGATCCCATACTTGTACATCCATCGACGTGACAGTATGAGCTTATCTTGCTGTGGCAATACCTCACAGCTGTACAGATTCACACAGGTTACCCAGAGGCAGGGGTCATAAGTCAGGACATCAGCCCTATTGTGGTTTACAAGCAGGTTTATAGCCACCCATGCTTGTGTTTGCAGCCAGGGATAGTATGTGCACACGGCTGTGTTTTGGACTTCGCACATTCCATGTTGCCCATGCTCCCACCCTCCTCTATTATTTTATCCTCTTCCATTCATTATGCAAACATTCTCTGATACTTTCCCTATAGTTATCACCTCATCACAGCAGTAAATTGGTGTTGATCCACAGTTCACGCAGTGGGATATGGTGGATGTGTTACTGTGGTTTGCCCACATGGCCTTGCATATGGGTTCTGTGGACTGTGTTATGCTGTTATTTGGGAGTCCATGACATAAGACACATTGGCAGTATGGGTGAGACACAGGCCTTTGGCAGAGAACTTTAGGCCATATGATAGTGATGCAGGCCAGCTGTAGCAGGCTGTTGCATTCTGTCAGTCCTAGAGTCCCAGACTGCAATACTGTATAGATGTTCATGCCAATACTTTCTGTCAGTATTGATCAAGTGGTGTGGATGCTGGCAGGGTGCTGTTTACAGCTAGGGAACATACCTGCAAGGGACACCTGCACTGCATGCTACATTCCTTCACTATTGCCATACACAGGTGGGGGTCATATTGTACCCATTCCCAACAGCAGGGATAAGACAGGAGATGTACCTGTAGGTGGTGGTTGGGTGAGGTGGGTGCATGTGTGCTATGGACACTACTTGCATCTGACTCACAGATATGCATGAGGCATTCCACTTATGCTGGCTTGTGCAGGGACATCAGATGTTTCTCAATACATCATTCCTATGACCTTTGTCATCTGCGAGTGTTTGGTCAGATGACATTGGTATTCCATACTACAAGGCCAGATAATGTGCTGCAAACCTGTATGTACAATTCCAAGGGTATGTCCATTTCATGGTTACACATTATACACTGTCTGTCTGGGGTACTTGCTCCTGTGTACTGCTTGTATATCTGGCCCAACAGTCAAGCCATGTCCATCTTTCAGATGGTGACATGTATTACCTCCATGCATTTACAATGGCTTACTGCTAGAATGTGTTATACTGGGGAGCCTTGTGTTTGGCACTGCAGTTGTGAGGACTTGGCCCTGCCATTGGCAGTACTGGGCAATAGCTACAAGGACAAACCTCACCATGCATACATACTGACCACTCTCACACAATATGAAACACACACCAACCTAACACATGCATACCTGCATATTGTACAAATGCTACAATCTATCCTGCTACCTTGGCCACCTCAGGTAATTTGTGCTCCACTGGTATTATACCTACACATACATGTTACTACATTTTACATGGGATTGGGGGGCACACCTGACTGTTACTGCATGTCTACATCATATGGGGGGCACACCTGACTGTTACTACATGTCTACATAGGCATGGGGGGCACACCTGACAGTTACTACATTTCTACATGGGATTAGGGGTACACCTGACTGTTACTATGTGTCTACATCATATTGGGGGGCACACCAGACTGTTACTATGTGTCTACATCAGATTGGGGTGGGAACACCAGACTGTTACTACTTTTCTACATAGGATTGGGGGTGGGCACACCAGCCTGTTACTACATTTCTACATAGGATTGGGGGGCACACCTGACTGTTATGACATTTCTACATAGGATTGGGGGGGCACACCTCACACTTGTACACATTTGCTTTGACTGTACTGGTATATCAGGTACTCCATTTCATTCTGTATTCTAACCTATCATGCTGACTAAAGGCATATTAGTGTACTACAGGTCTTAGGTATGATTGACCTACATATCAGTTTCTGACTTCTTACCCTTCAGAACTAACATCCCACTGTCTGACCTGATGTAGTCTGTCTGTGTAGGCTTGGGGGGGGAGTTTACCCATAGCCATCATTCAGAGGCCATATCACAGCCTTTGGTTGTGTTTGTCTACAACTGTTCTGCTGGCTGAGACTGTTGTTGGGTATGTGAGCCTCCCTGATGGGCATATGTTCACCATATGGACACATATGTGGTCCAGCACATTTCTTGCAGTGCGTTTTGTCACCATGTGTAGTACTGGCTACTATGGGGACACCAGTATTTGTTACAGATCTCATGCTGCCACTATAGGTGTCTACTATCTGTTGGCATCCCATTCAGCCACCCAGTTCCCTTGCATGCTCACATCCATACCATAGATACAAGTAACAACACATAGTACTTCATTCGGCAATTGGTAAGAACAGCGACTTACCTTGTGGCTGTGCCAGTATTAAGGATGGTGCTGGAGGGCTGCCTATGTTGGATGCACATAGTACACTCCCTAAACATGGTTGAGCACAGTTAGTGTCATGTTTGGCATCCCTTTTGCTGCAAGTGCGAGTCAGAGAGAAGTGTCATTTCCTGGGTCCCTACTGTGTCAATGTATGTGCTATGCATTGCCTCTTTGCCAAGGCCAGGGCATACTGGGCATGCCTCCTTCTGCCTACTGGGGTAGGCTCAGGTTGTTCCTCCTCTGAGTCACTCTGTGCCTGTGCAGGCCTTGGCAATGGTGGAGGGGCTGTGTGGCCCTGCCTCGTGCTGTTCCTGCTGCAGCTGTTTCCGCAGGATCATATTGTGTAGCATGGCACATACAATGACAATTCGAGTACATGTTCCTAGTGAGTACTGCAAGGCTTCACCGAATGTATCCAGTCACCGGAACTGTGACTTGAGCATCCCAAACACACAGTCTGTTATAATTCTGGTCTGTGCATGTGCCTCATTATGGAGTTCTTGTTCGGGTGTATGTGCATTTCTGATGGGTGTCATCAGCCACGGCTCCAGTGACTAACCAGCATCCCGTACTAGGTGACCGTAAGGGATGTCCCCACTGGCAAATCTCTGGTACAGCTGTGTCAGATGCTAGATGTGGGAATCGTGATAGCTTCCAGGGCAGCTAGCACACACATTCATTATAATGCCCTGGGCATCGCGCACTACCTGGCAATTGATGGAGGAGAAGCCCTTCCAGTTGATGTAGGCCCTACCCCACTCACCAGGTGGTGCTTTGATGTGTATATGTGTGCAATGTATAGCACCCACTACCTCAGGATATTCTGCTATTTGGTGGAAGAGACACATATTGTTGGCCAACCACTCAGGGGGTTGGGGAAATATATGTGCTCACTGTCATGTGCTGACATGGCATCCAGGAACTGGTGGAGTACCATGGATGCTGATGCCTGTGAAAACCCCATGAAATCCCCAGTTGGCCTTTGGAAGGTACCTGTGGCTAGTATTCTTAGGCCTGCACATACCTTGGTATCCACTGGGATGTGTTCCTCTCTGTTAGTTCTGTGTGTCAGACGTGGCTGGCACAGCTCAATAATTTGCTGTAGGAGGTCCCTGTCCACCCTATAGTGCTCCACTATCTCCAGCTCATGTAGCCCCTGGTAGGTTATCCTGGGTCTGTACACTTTTCTCCATCTCCTCACTGTGGGTTGATCGACACCATCCTCATCCTCACCACCCTCAGGCTCTTCCACATGTTGATGTATGATAGCTGCTGCAGCTCCTATCATGTTGTTGTTTTTATTTGTTAAAACTTCCCCACTTGTATACGCCAGTGGTGTAGAGTATGTGGGAAAAACCAGAGGGAAAGGTGTTTGCATATTTTATATTAGTGTTCTGGGCTGTGCTGGGCTGCTGCCTATGTAATTGGCTGATTCTGATACATTTCACTTGCCAGCTAAGCTAGTTCTCTTTGATTACCTTCCTACTGCTATTTTCCCCTTCCCATTGCCTTCCTCTTTAAGCCCGGGGGCACGTCATGCAAACACAGTGCTCAAATGTGCACTGAGCTGCTATTTCCTGGTTTACTTTTTTTTTTCCCTTTAAAACCCAGTGTGCGGCACGCGCACCTGCTTAGGCAAGTAAAGAGTACTAGGCAGCCTCAGACACACCCCCTTGCTTAGCTCTGCTAAGCTAAGGGCAAACCCAAGCTACAGGGCTCCAATCTGCTTACTGTATGCCTGACACACACTCCTATGATGTCAGCTAAAACTTAGGGTTGAACCAAGCTATTCCTGCACTTACACTGTTGGGTGCTGACTAGCATTGAGGGGAAAGCTGTGATTCAGTACAATTCTTCTCATTTGCATAGGATTGCCTGCTAATGCATAGTTGCAGGTCCTACACTGAGCCTCCCCCCTTAGCAACCACTATTCACTGGTCATGTTGTCTTCTGGCTGCCATTGAGTGTAATGGCAAAATAGCAATTTTGGTTAGAATGCTTATTTCAGGTTACTTATTATATTTTTGGTCCAATCCCATTTGCGCGTCACTGCCCTACGCTTAAACAGCTGAGATCAGCTAAAGAAAATAAATGTTTTTTTTTAAACTGCTTTCCATGCCAATGGCCATATATTTGGCCATTGGCATGCTTTACACATTATATATACCCTTTATTTGGAGCTGTCATCACGCTGTTTTGTTGTCTGCAAAAATGTACTCAGTTACTAACCAAATACATTTCTGCAGATTACACTAGTCCTGCACGGCTGGCTGCCAGCTTCCTGGATCACAAATTCAACTCATTTGCATGGTTTTCACCTGCAAATGGGGTAATTTGCATATAGGAGCTGCATCCGTGCAGGAATAGTGCACGAGTGCACGTGCACATCCCTGCAGCTTATTCCTGGATCACATGGCGGCCATATTGCCTCCAGCAGCTCCTGCACTATTCCTGCACACCATGCAGAGCTTGCTGAATCCGGGGGATTGTTAAGCAAGGAAGTTTGAATAGTGCTTTTATCAAGTCAGCATTTGTACAAGATGGTTCCTTAAAAGACAATATCAATATTGTTTCTCTATAGGATGAAAACATATTTTTCTGCAAACACCAGCAAACACGTTTTTATACAGAAAACAAAATAGAATACCAAGCTGAAAAACAGGATGTAAAACCACTATAAAGAGACTATAGCAAATGAAATTTTTAGGAGAGGTATTTTGTACAGGAAAGTTATCATTTATGCTGAACAAGAAGTAAAACGTGGTACAGTGTAACTAAAGCTGCAACAGTAGTACATGTGGTTTGTTATAAAAAGCTATTTATTAATTACTGCATTAGTGTATAAGTGACAGTTTGGTGCTGCATCAGTGTATATTCTGAATGTTTCTGTGGGCAACAGAGTGTGAATGCAATGATAACTAAACTTTGATTTCAGCAGAATCCAGCCAGCAAGACCTTAGTGTCTTAAGAAGACTTTGGATCCATCACAGTAAGCAGCACCTTGATAATTAATTTTTCAATTACAAGTGAGTATGGCACTTTATATACTGTTTTGACAGATGCAGTCCTGCCTCTTTAGACATATATTGTGCCCTAAATTGGTCATGTATTGTGTCCTAAATTGGTCATGCATTTATTTTTAAAAATGCTGTTACAACATACTCCCCGGGATTCAGTAATCTTCCACGCAGGAATAGCTTATTCCTGCATGGAAATGACCATTTAAGAGCAGCACAGCAGCATGCCATGCATAGTTATGAAGGACACAGAGAGTGGACAAGTGCAGGGGATGTGTCTGAGAGCAGAGCTCTCACAATATACACATCTCTGCACTTAAGAATTGCCATTCGGCAATCAAAAATGAGTGAGAATGCTCATAGTACAACTAGGAATTTTCAACTGTCCTTGATTTTCAGGGGTGTCCCTGATGTTGACTCAAAGTTAAGCTTTGTCCCTCTGAATACCTGTTAACCCTTTTGTCTGTTGAGCAAAACGTGGTGAATTATACTTAATAAATAAATATGACAATAAAGAAGAGCTGAGTAGTTATTTCATGTCAGAAAATGTATATTAATTCACATTTTGATTCTCTAATTCTGGTAATGTCTCAAGTTAATACAACTAATATTTAAAAAGTGCCCCTGATAATTCCCGATTTATTCTGCAGTTGTCCCTGATTCTGTTGAGATCTGTACCTGATTGGTAGAGAGCTATGACAACAATCACAAACATGCTAGGATGTCTGTCAAATGTGCAGATGCACGCAGAAATCCACAGCAATAAGTGAAACTTGTCCCTTCTTAGAGAAAATAACACTAGAAATAAACTTTAAATAAAGGTTTTGCCAGTGTACTTTTGACTATGCATACTCTAGCTTAGTAACAAGAAAATGGCACAAAAAGGTAAATCACAAGAACACAGTAGTGTAATAGTGTAGTGAATAGAATTGTTAGCTTGCGAACAGTCATTCTAGTTCAATTTTAGTTCAATAAATTTAAAATTTGATTCCATTGTGAAAGCAATTCATGAACTTTGTTAAATAACCTACTAAACAATAAATATTAACTGCATTACTGCAATTAAGTGCAGATGTGAGATGAAAAATAATGTGGAAAATCAGATATAAACACAAGTGCCCCATACAGTATACATACACATGAATCAGGGATACTAAACAAACTTATAATGTGTAATGAATGATAAATCAATGCGATACAGCAAATAGTGGGAAAAAATGTATAAAGTGTCCAAATCTACCACTTTCCCAAGACCCATGGTTCTTTTCTTTCTAAATTAGTGTGGGGGTAAGCGGACGTAAGCACTTTTAAGCAGTAGTAAGCAGGTTTAACCTTGTTTGCGTGGGGGTAAGTAATGCCTACACAGGTTAAGCAATTTAGAGGCTAAATGACTAAGAATATTTAACTGGAAGTTAGCATTGCTTACCGTCACACAAACCCATGCAAACCTGCTTACAACTGCTTAAACGTGTCTTAATCACTCTGTATCCAACAGCCCTTGTTCTGCCCAGCAACAAAATAAACAGCCTTTGAATGTCTTGAACCCAGGACTCTATACCAATAGTCACAGCATTTAACCACAAAGCCACCACAGCTGTGCATAAAATTGAGATATACCCAAATAGATCTTCACTATAGCAAAATCACAATTTATATGTGAAAGGAATTTATAAACAATTTGTTTGTTGTATAACCTACTAAATAACATATATTTGTGAACTGGAGTACTGCATTAAGTCCATAATGTGACGTGTCATTGTAATAAAGTGGTGACACAAGTACCTCATACAGCGTACATACACCTGAATCAGGGATACTAAACAAATATATAACATGTAATGAATGATAAATCGATGTCAAACAGTAAATAGTGTGCAAATTTAAAAATAAGCAACACTAAGCATTGCACACCTCTGCTTATCAGGTGTAAGCAATGCGTAGCCCAGCTAAATAGATTTGCCCATTGGTATGCCCCTTTAAGCAATGCCAACCTTAGATAAGCAAGTTTGCCCATAGCTTAGCACTTTCAAAACCATCCAATCACAGCAAAGTGCGGGAAATCAGCTCTATTTAAACCCCACAGATGGGAATACATCTCATAACTGGTTACAGCTTCCTCCTGTAGGCACAATGGCCGGTGTTGGGGAAGGATTGTGCTTCTGAGCGCAGCGCTGTGGCATCCCGGATTCTAAGGTCATGGCAGGACTGCTGGTAAAAGACCATGAAGAGAGACTGCTGCAGGGCCACTATCAGGGTTCCCAATATAAATCGAAAGCCTGGCACAGTCTCACCCGTAACCTCACCAGTGCCACTGGCATCCCTTGAACTGGTGAGCAGGTCAGGCATCACTATGCTGACCTGAAATGGAGAAAGAGGGAGCTCTTGGATCAGTGGATCCAAGAAGCTAGGCAGGGTGATGTCCCAGCAGTGTGTAAGTACTCATTCTACTAACTGTTTAATAATTGCCTAGCTCATGTATTTTATGGATAGGTATGGCTAAATATTCCTCTTATGTCTCTTACAGCTGCAGCGGAGCAGGCTGTGAGTCAGGAAGCCCATGCGTGTAGGCTGCAAAGGCTGCATCGCGAGGCAGGTTAGTAATAATCTTGCATGTACTGTCATAAGAAATAAATCTAAAAGTAGTAGAAAGTTAATTGCCAGTATAAAACCTGTATTGTGTCTGGGATGGACTGAATAAACCAGGCAATATGGCAGGAAGAGTCTCGTATAGATTGTATGTAAATAACTGTGCAATTATAAAACCACGTGTTTAGCACTTTCATCTCTCCAGTGAGACTTCTTCAGAATAAAAGTATTCTGAAGACGTCTCACTGGAGAAATGAAAGCGCTAATTACATGGTTTTGTAATTGTCTTTGTCACAATTAAATTCCATTTCTGAAGTTTATGGCCGTTTACTGGTAATTCTTTTTTATTTTTCAACAGTTATACAGTTTTTATTATTTTGATTGTCGGACATCATAACTGACAGAAGTATATCTATAAGAACAAACTTGTCACTCTAGCAACTCACCAAAATGTTATGAGAGTAATATGCAAATTATGTCCCGTCTCTATCCCCATGTTGTGACGCTATGACCAGAGTGTGTGCAGTAACAGAGTGAGACGTATGTGCATAATAATAACTTGGAATTTGGTAATATGTGTGGCAACATTCAGGTAGTGTTAACAAACATTCCCTTCACGACTGTCAGATAATAAAACTGTGCTTGGAAATAAAAGATTGAAATCCTGGACTGATACTGTTTAGTCTGATATTGCATGTCATTGTTAGTGTTGCAGTTTCACTGAATAATAACGTATTACTCATCACTGTTACTCACACTGTGCTACATAAAAAAAACTGCCTAGAAAACCCTGTATAAGAGTGTTGTAATTACAAGGTCAGATTGTAAAGCCACGGGAGACTTATAGACAAAAATCAGTAAAATGATACACAGCAATATCTAAATAGCATACTCAACTGTGAAGTACACTGTTTTATTTTTAGCAGACACAGCCATGGTTTGAAACTTGGGAGTGGTAGTAAGCTGTATGCAGAATCATACCCCTCAGCTGTACAGATTTGTTCAGAATGTCCAGATTATTTCCCCTCAATGCTAGTCAGCACCCAACAGTGTAAGAGCAGGAATAGCTTGGTGAAAGCCTAGGAGTTAGCTGACATCATAGGGGGTGTGTCAGGCATACTGTAAGCGGATTGGAGCCCTGTGGCTTGGGTTTGCCCTTAGCTTAGCAGAGCTAAGCAAGTGCGTGTGTCTGAGACTGCCTAACACTCTTTACATTGCCTAAGTGGGTGTGCAAGCCGCACACCAGGTTTCAAAGGGAAAAAAGTAAACAGGAAATAGCAGCTCTGTGCATATTTGAGCACTGTGTTTGCACGACACACCCCCGGGCTTAATGAGGAAGGCAATGGGAATGGAAAACAGCAGTAGGAAGATAATCGAGGAGAACTAGCATAGCTGGCAGATGAAATGTATCAGAATCAGCCAATTACACAGGCAGCAGCACAGACCAGTACACCACTATAAACTATGCAAACACCTTTCCCCTCTGTTTTTTCTCACATACTCTACACCACTGGTGTATACAAGTGGGGAAATGTTAACAAACGAAAACAACAAAATAATAGGGGCTGCATCCCAGTGGATACCAAGGTATGTGTAGGCCTAAGAATGCTAGCCACAGGTACTTCTCAAAGGCCAACTGGGGATATCATGGGGATTTCACAGGCATCAGCATCCAGGGTATTCCACCAGTTCCTCGATGCCATGTCAGCACATGCCGGTGAGCACGTACATTCCCCCAGCACCCTTGAGGCATTGGCCAGCAATATGCATCTCTTCCACCAAATAGCAGAATAACCTGAGGTAGTGGTGCTATAGACTGCACGCACATATGCATCAAAGCACCATCCAGTGAGGGGGATAGGGTCTACATCAACCATAAGGGCTTCCCCTCCATCAACTGCCTGGTCATGTGCGATGTCCAGGGCATTATAATGAATGTGTGTGCTGGCTACCCTGGAAGCTATCATGATTCACACATCTGGCATCTGATGCAGCTGTACCAGAGATTTGCCAATGGGGAAATCCCTTAGGGTCACCTAGTGGGGGGTGCTGGTTATGCACTGGAGCAATGGCTGATGACACCTGTCAGAAATGCACACACACCCGAACAAGAACTCCATAATGAGGCACACAGACCAGAATTATAATAGAGCATTGTTAGTGTTGCAGTTTCTCTGAATAATAATGTATTACTCATCACTGTCACCCACACTGTGCTACAAGTCACGGTTCCGGTGCATGGACACATCCAATGGAGCCTTGCAGTACTCTCCAGCTACATGTCCTCAAATTGTCATCGTATGTGCCATGCTACACAATATGATCCTGCGGAAATAGTTGCAGCAGGAACACCACTGGGCAGGGCCACACAGCCCCCCACCAATGCCAAGGCCTGCACAGGCACAGAGTGACTCGGAGGAGGAAAAACCTGAGCCTGCCCCAGTAGGCAGAAAGGTGTGCCCAGTATGCCCTGGCCTTGGCAAAGAGGCAATGCATAGCACACACACTCACACAGTAGGGACCCAGGGAATGACACCTCTCTCTGACTCACACATACAGTAAAAGGGGTGCCAAATATGACACTACCTGTGCTCAACCATGTATAGGGAGTGTACTATGTGCATCTGACATAGGCAGCCTTCCCACACCATCCTCAATACTGGCACACCCACAAGGTAAGTCATTCTCCTTACTGATTACTGAATGGAGTAGGAAGTGTTGTTACTTGTAACTATGGTATGGATGTGAGCATGCAAGGGAATTGTTTGGCTCAATAGGATGCCAGCAGATAATAGACAGCTATAGTGGCAGAATGAGATCTGTAACAAATACTGGTGTCACCAGAGTAGTCAGTACTACACACGGTGACAAAACCCACTGCAGGAAATGTGCTGGGCCACATGTGTGTCCATATGACACACACATGCCAGTCAGGGAGGTTCACATACCCAACAACAGTCTTAGCCAGCAGGAAAGGTGTAGACAAACACAAACAAAGGCTGTGCTAAAGGCTCTGAATGATGTCTATGGGTAACCCCCCTAGGCCTACACAGCCAGACTACATCAGGTCAGGCAGTGGGATGTCAGTTCTGAAGGGTAAGAAGTCAGAAACTGATATGTAGGTCAATCGAACCTAAGACCTGTTGTACACTGATATGCTTCTAGTCAGCATGATAGGTTAGAATACAGAATGAAATTGAGTACCTGATATACCAGAACAGTCATAACAAATGTCAAGTGTGCCCCCCAGTCCTATGTAGAAATGTAGAAACAGTTAGGTGTGCTCTCCAATCCTATGTAGAAATGTAGAAACACTCAGGTGTGCCCCCCACCAATCCCATGTGGGAATGTAACAACAGTCTGGTGTGCCCCCCAATCTGACATAGACACAGTGTAACAGTCAGGTGTGCCCCCCTCCAATTTGATGTAGAAATGTAGTAACATGTATGTGTAGGTATAACACCAGTGGAGCACAGATAACCTGAGGTGGCCAAGGTAGCAGGATAGATTGTATCATTTGTACAATATTCAGGTATGCGTGTGTTAGCTTGTTGTATCATACATATTGTGTGAGAGTGGTCAGTATGTATGCATGGTGAGGTTTGACCTGGTAGCTATTGCAGAGTACTGCCAATGACAGGGCCAGGTCCTCACAACTGCAGTACCAAACACAATGCTCCCCAATATAACACATACTAGCAGTAAGCCATTAGAAATGTATGGAGATAATATGTGTCACCATCTGAAACATGGTCATGGCATGACTGTTGGGCCAGATATACAAGAAGTACACAGGGGAAAGTACCCCAGACAGACAGTGTATAATGTGTAACCATGAAATGGACACACCCTTGGCATTGTACATACAGGTTTGCATCACATTATCTGGCCTTGTAGTAGGGAATACCGATGTCATCTGGCCAAACACTCTCAGATCACAAAGGTCATAGGAATGATGTCTGGAGAAACAGCAGATGTCCCTGCACATGCCAGCATCACTGGAATGCCCCATGCATATCTGTGAGTCAGATGCATGTAGTGTCCATAGCACACATGCACCCAGCTCACCCAAACACCACCCACAGGTACCTCTCCGGACTTATCCCTGCTGTAGGGAATGGGTGCAATATGACCCCCTACCTGTGTATGGCAAGACCAAAAGAATGCAGCATGCAGTGCAGGTGTCACATGCAGTTGTGTCCCTAGCTGTAAGCAGCACCCTGCCAGCATCCGCACCACCTGAAAAATACTGATAGAAAGTATTGGTGTGAACACCTGGCACACCTACCTGTCACCCCAGGCAGTAATGTATGGCAGTCTGGTACTGTAGGATTGACAGAATGCAATGGCCTTCTACAGCTGGCCTGCATCACTACCAAATGGCCTACAGTCCTCTGCCAAAGGCCTGTGTCTTGCCCATACTGCCAATGTATGTTATGTCAAGAACTCCCAAGTAACAACATAACACAGTCCACAGAACCCATAATGCAAGGCCATGTAGACAAACTACAGTAACATATCCACCATGTCCCATTGCATGAACTGTGGACCAACAATAATACACTGCTGTGATGAGGTGATAACTATAAGGAAAGTATCATATAATGTTTGCATAATGTATGGAAGAGGATAGAATAATGGGGGGGTGGGAGCATGGACAGCATGGAATGTGCAAACTCCAAAATGCAGCCATGTGCACATACTATCCCTGGCTGCAAGCACAAGAATGGGTGGCTACAAACCTGCACATACACCACAATAGGGGTAATGTCCTGACTTATGACCCATGCCTCTGGGTAACCTGTGTGAATCTGCACAGCTGTGAGGTATTGCCACAGCAAGATAAGACCATACTGTCACGTTGATGGATGTACAAGTAGGGGATCCGCTGCCACCACTGTACCAAGGTGCTGAAACAGTTACACAGACCCAGCAGAAAGTGTCTGCAGCTCCCCCTCCAGAATGACATTAGTTTTCAGGAATATGTAGGCATTTGACCACAATACTGGACACAGCTGCATTCACCCTGTGTTCTCCAGGACATCACTGTAAGCAAAAATGTCTACCTGACAGTATCTGAGGACATAGAACATCACAGTGTATAACACTGCATATGTCTGAATATCTCTGCTAACACCAGTACCATGTAGCAGAAGCAGCACAGACACAATTACCTACAGTACCCACTATCCCTTGCTTGGTTTAACCCCATATTGCCAACTGATCTACAGATATCCTGCAGAAACTGTTTGCTAGCTGTAGATGTAGAACACAAAAGTCTGCACTGGAGTACAATCTACCTGGAATGGATACACACATTCTATACAGAAGGGCATATTGGGCATGCTCCCACAATTAGAGAAATGAAGGCAATATCAGACAACAACATACTGAAAGGTCATACTGGGCATGCTCACACACCCAAATAAATGAAGCCCATGTCTGGCAAAAATAGTGGACCATACATATCTGACAGTTGCAGATGTTAGTACATACACTCCTCAGTATGCCCCAGTCATGCTTTGCACACATATTGGATAGGAATACACACAGATATCCAAGGAGAACACTATAATATGCCAAAAGTACACATACATAGATTTTCAGAAGAGAGTGACAGTGACAAAGAGCCTTCCATCATGAGGCCTGTCCTGCCCAGCACACAACCAAATGGCTACAACCACATGATGGGTAAATGTCACTCACCATAGAAATTAGCCACTGGTATCCCTCAGCATTATAGACTATGTGGTGCTAGTGCTAACTGTGCAACATGACTGTACAAGCCAGTAGTCATCTAGCAGTTGTATGCACGTACCTGTGGAATATAAACCCGTGTGTGCCTGAGTGTGGTGTGTCTACCACTAGATGAATGGGTTATGGCCCATGCACACACACTGCCCTCCCCATAGCCCACTATGCCAAGCCTGATGATGTCAGTCACTGTGAAATACACTTTTGGGAAAAATAGCCCAGTAAACTTTGTGGTGCATCCTATAACTGGGTAATGCTGCAGTGTGATAAACTAGTTAGTTCGGAGTTCCAAACCCAGACATGGCAATGGTGTGTGTGTGTGTGTGTGTGTGTGTGTGTGTGTGTGTGTGTGTGTGTGTGTGTGTGTGTGTGTATGTGTCTGTCTGTGTAGGGAGCAATGCTTTTTAGGCTAGTCACACCCACTATAATTCAAATGCCCTACCTTGGCAAGCCTGATGATGTCATTCACTTTGAAATATACCTTTGGGGAAGGCATATCCCAGTAATCTCTGTGGTGCATCCTATAACTGTGTAATGATGTAGTGTGATAAACTAATTAAGTAGAAGTTCTAATCCCAAACATGGCATTTGTGTCTGTCTGTCTGTGTAGGGAGCAATGCTTTTGAGGCCATTCACAGTCACTACAGCCTCCATTGCCCTTCGTTGCAAGCCTAATGAAGTCATCCCCAGTGAAATACACCTTTGGGGAAGGAGTACTCCAGAAGTCTCCATGGTGCATCTTCTAACAGTGTAATGCTGTAGTGTGATATAGTGGTTTGGTAGGGGTTCTATTTATAGACATGACAAGTGTGGATGTTTGTCAGTGTAGGGAGCAATGCTTTTAAGGCCATTCACAGTAACTACAACCACCATTGCCCTTCTTTGGTAAGCCTGCTGATGTCATTCTCAGTGAAATATACCTTTGGGAAAAAAGTATGCCAGTAATCTCCATGGCATGTCCTGTAACTGTGTAATGTTGTAGTATGATAAACTAGTTAGGTTGGAGTCTAATCCCAGACATGGTAACTGTCTGTGTGTGTCATTTGTATCCTGTGTGGAGGTGGTATTAGGGAGGGTTTTTTGCAAATTGCTTATATGGTGGGTCTATTATATGTCACAATGTCCACCTTACAAGGATAACAGATGTCAAATAGCTGAGAGGCTGGGGTGCCAATCCATACCCCTACATATGACAGCAAGGCCTGGAGAACAAAGTAAGCCACCCTTGTATTACCCAGAGAACACTCTGAACCCATGTCTCATACACGACCACACTTGCCTAGGCAACAACCACTATGTTGTTAGTACCCTGCATATTACCCACAGATAGTAACCATGATGTGATTGAAGTGGTCTACAGAGGGCATGGCACCCTGTCCGATCACTACAATAGGCACATAATTGCAGACAGTGTGCCTTCACTATGTTCCCCACTGGACACCTGCAACAACTGTGGTGCCATCGAACGTGACCCACAAAGGACATATCATGCCTTAAACACATGCTTTGTATGGACAGGTGCTACTGACACCAGGGAATATCTTTATCATGCTATCAAGGTAGCTGCAGGGTCAACCTGGTGTCCATTACCAGTTACCACCTCATGAGACCAGGACTGGCACATCTGATGATAACAATCTGTGTACACAACATGGGCCAGACACCCCAGGTACAGTTCCACATGTCACTGAACACACATGTGGAGCATGTGCACATCCCAGACACTGTCCATGTCATGGACTATAGAACACATAAATGGCAAGCATTGCACAGCACTGGCCACACGCAATAGTAACCTAGGTGACTGGATGGTAGATACAGTGCCCACCTGTGTGGGCCAGTCCAGACACTACACCCCTGAGCCACACTGCAGACCATTGGCATGTGGCTGGATGCAAAGGTATACCCTTCAACTAGCCTTGTATAGCCTTCTGGCACAGTCAAGCACTACACACCCTTGAAGCAATGCACCCATGCATGTCAGTAATAGCACCCTGTGTCTGTGTGTGTGGTGTATGATGTTTTTGACCACATTCACACTCTTGACAACTCTCATTGACATACAAAAGCATGCTGTCTAATGTCAGACACCTTCACATACCCTTTGCCCATATAACCTCTGGCTAACCCCTGTGGTGCATGTGATACCTGTGCATTACTGTACTGTAGCAAATTAACTAGTTGGGAAGTGTATTCCTGACCCTGCCAAGTGTGTCAATGTGTGTGAGTCCCTGAGAAAGTGTGGCTGTGTTGATGCTGACACCTGTTCATGTGGACAGGCATGTGTACGACACCTACCATATCGCTAGTATATCACTGTTGCAGATGTCACTCACCATCACATATAGGTTTGGACAGCTCCCCAATACGTAAGCTATGTGATGCATGCACTAACTGCATAGACGTGCTAGCAATACATAATCAGTCAAGAGTTAACGTACTGGTATGTGTGTGACACAAACATGTTTAGGTTTGACTCTCCCACCCCATCCCTTACTTAGTTTGTCTCTGTCTTTCTCACTCAATCCCTCTCTGGTAGATGTGGAGAAGTACACCTGCTTTCCTTAGGCAGCAGCTTGTGTTTTGTAAGTGATGCTCATGATCAGCTGATGGCCTCAGCATGAATTGCAGTCCTCATCTAGCTGATTGCATGTGATAATATTACCATAGCCAATTGCATGAAAAAACACTCCAATATCTAGGAACATCATGTTGGTGTTGGGTCTTTTTATTCCCTGTGAGCAGGACCTAAATCTGGTGTTTGTCACAACAAACCCTGGTATGACAGTAAATGTATGAGGTTATCACAGCAACATGTCAATATTGGGCCAGTGTTCGTAGCTCCAGCCACAAGTCTGTCAACCCTTCGTCATGCAGTAAGAGGTGCATATGTTCTGTACACCATTATTTATTGACATCATACCTGATAACAAGCCAGTCAGATATCAGACTGTTAGACATCTTATGCATAGTAGGGGTTGTTTCTGATGACATACCTTGGGCATTCTACGGTTGTGTGTACAGTACTGGGGTCTGTGTACTTAGGGTGATTGTTGACACTATGCGTATTGCGCATACATACCTTGGGCTGTGCGCAGACTGTGGTAGATGCAATTGATCTTGGTCCTGTTCTATCTGATGCTACATGCTGCTCCAGTGTATGGTACCCTATTGGCTCACATGTATGTAGGGCCAGACACACATGTGTCCGATGCCACAGACAGCCATCAGACCACACTGTGTCATGAACCAGTGTATGTATTGGTATTGTGTCATTGCACATATGAGGATAGTGTTTATCAGACAGTCCATATAGTGTCATATTAAGCTTGTGTACCATATGTGGCTGTGGCTGTGTTTACATTTGTTGTGAGTATGTACTTTCTCACAGGTGTCCGTTACTCTGTGCTGTGACATGCGTGTAGAACCCACTATAATCGCAGGTACATGTGTATTCCCCCATACAAAATGTAGTCCAGTGTTGTGGCAGTCTGTATGTAGTTTGTACAGTGCTTTGTGATATTCCTAGTAGCCTAGTGTAATTAACCAGTGTGTGTTATGTCCAGTTATTTGCAAGACATAATGCTGCCAGGCCACTATAAATGTTGTGTATTTCTGACAAAGCAGTGGGATTCTGTACAGATGTATGTCACTAACTACTGGGTAGTATGTGGCCATGTGACCTCTGCACCACCAGGTATTATATGTCAGGACAGACTGGCATGTGTACATGCATAAACTGTGTGGGCATATGTAGTCCAGTATTTGCATGATCTACCCATGTATATGGCTATTAACATCCACATTGTGAGGTGTGGTCCACATGTCTCGCATGAAGGAGATATGTGTACACCTCTGGACTGACCACAGAGTGCCAGACTGTCCACATAAGTCATATCTCTGCTGTAGTCCACAGGATCGTTACTATGCTAGCAGTGGTACTGTACTATGATGTCCTTACGATGTCTGTCAGTAGCCAATGGCACACATGTCAAAAGCAGAAGTGACCTCCCACACACATGTCTGTTAAGACAACTCCTATTACAGTAGCAACAGTCTACATATATACTTGCAATACATACATGACATCCCCTTGCACTAAGAGGTTGGGACTATTGCTGCTGAGGTAAGACTCCACTCCATGTTCTGGACATATGGTAAACATATATGTATATATATTTATCCATATATCTATATAGATATGTATACATATGCATAGCTACATATATATATATATATATATATATATATATATATATATATATATATATATATATATATATATATATATACATATACATATAAACACTCAGATATATACATATCAGCAATATATGTCTACACATATACAGATATTGATACATATGCACATATAGTTATGGATATCTACATATATATCAACATAAATAGGTATATCTGAATAGATATGTATGCACATATGGTTATAGATATCTACATATATATCAACATAAATAGGTATATCTGTAATATATAAAGATATCTACAAATGGCCATATATATGATGCACTATACAGCTGTGTAGACAGACATATGTATGAATATACATGTGTATGTACATGCAGACATATATCAACATATGTATATGTATATACCCATATTACTGTCATGTGTAAACATCACGGTTGTGTATACCTTCCCAGAGGTATCTCACCCTATGTATCTGATATGTGTATATTATGATATAACAACATATGTGATGCAGCAGTAATGGCAATACAAATACTACACAACTGTGGAAGTCAAAGCAATTGTTCAATACTAATCAATATGTGTAGTGACAGAATTATTGGAAAAACAACAATTGTTTTCACAGTGGTCATGGCATAGTGGTTAACTGTTGTGACTATAGTGTGTGGGGTCCTGGGTTCGAGACCTGCAAGGTCTATTTATTTTGTTGCTGGGCAGATCAAGGGTTGTTGGATACAGAGTGGTTAAGGCAGTTTTGAGCAGCTTTAAGTGGGTTTGCGTAGGATTGCGTGAAGCTAAGTGGTGCTAAGGTACAGTTAAATATACAGGCGCTTACACCATGTAGGCTTCACTTACCAGTGTGCAAATCTGTTCAGCTGTTATATTGCAGCAAAACATGGTTAGCCCTGGTAACCAGTTCACACCACCCAGTCTGATAAAATAGCAGGGTAATGACATCTGTAATAAGTGTATGTAATGCCATGTACAATACATGCATCTATGTGCTGTCATTACAGTAGCAAGGGGTGTGAGTGTCATGTCTGGGACACACAAGTATATGAGACCTGTACAGCACTGTTATCCATTTGAATGTGTTACATACAGGGGTAGTAAACCAGGGTAAATGCTGTCACACTGGCATGTAGTGTATCATGGCGGTAATACTGTTGACAATGCTTTCCCAGGCAAGAATATAATGCTAAATGTAGTACTGACAACAAGCACACCTGCAGGCATAGCTGGACGCTGAGGCCTCACTGTCATGTTCCTGGTGTGTGAGCTGTATCACAGTATATATCCCCTACTGGATAATGATCAGGCATGTGGAATTTAACTATAGACTATCGTCTGTACAGCACATGTTAGGTAGAGCTTCCAACATGTAGTAATGGCATACGTATTGCTGTCAAATGTCTATCTGTTGACACATTCATCCTACTACAATGATACTTGCCAAGCTGATGTCTGTCAGTCCCTGTACAGATGTGCAGATGGCAGGTATCCAGCTGGGATACATAAAGGCAACCTATGCTTGATTGACACTGACATGTCTGCCCAGCTGTGTAATAACTGGCACATATAGGAGACAGCACCCTGAACACCTCAGTGGCCATGTGCAGGAGGCACCCAGAGGATTGGCTGATGCATGTCACTCTCACCCTGAGGGTCTCCACAGTGGTGTCTGTCGATACATTGCCTGCTGGCACATGACAGGTGGCATGATACCACTGTACACACATCCCATACATAACCCATCTCTCCATGGAAATAGCCAGGTACACAGCTATGACCACCTGCAGCGATGCACCCCATTACTGACACATGTGTACGTGTGCATTACTGAGTATAGCAGTGTCTGTGTGTTAGTACACCTGTAGTTGGAAATTCCATGAGGGACTTCACAACCACAGCAACACCCATTGCCATATTCAGATGTGGCTGTTGCTGTATCGGACATTACATGTACCCTGTTACACTCCTCTCCCTACCAGCTACATGTACCTTGCAGTACCAGCACAACAGTGTTGTACAAATGGGTCGATAGGCATGGGATACTCATTGAGTTCTGGCAAGTGTGTGTATGTGTGCATGTCTGTATATCTATAGTGTACAGCATTCCGAGGCCACATACTCCTATTACAACATGCATTGCCACACAGTAGTACAGATAGTGTTGTTGCTGCCAATAGATGAGGCATAAAATGCAACACCCTACTATGCCTGTGGCATGTGCATTAGATGCATATCCCTGTAGTACCACTTTTGTGATATACAATGCGTTGTATCGCAGCTGTGGACAATGTGTGATGGTGGGTATGTCAGAGTGTCATAATGGGCTCCAGTGAGTACAATATCCACTGTGGGATGTGGGTGCTGTGTATACTGTTATTACACCATGGTACACCCAGTATATCTCCCATGTACACTTTATGGTGACCACTGTCACCATCAACCATACAGGTAACTGATACCACAATCCAGCCCAGTTATGCATGTGCTGTGTGCAGCATACCTGTAACACTTTGGATACATGGACAAGTTAGTTAGCACCGATAGGCCCAGGTCTCTCAGATGTGTGACTGCCTGTTCTGTATCTGTTAATGTGTATATGATGGCATGTCACACTGTGTATTGTCCATATACAACCATTACATCCCCAATTACCATACTGTACATGTCTGGGGATGTTCTGCATGTAACATGTAACCTGGAACACACCTCATCCTAAATGCTGTGTGGTGTGTGCAATGAAAGTGACACAGTTCAGTAGCACTACATACCTAGGTAGGGGTCTAGTCCAAGTTTTGCCATGTAAGAGTGCGCGTGTATGTGGATCGATGGGTCTACATAAGGTTGCAGATTATACATGTCCCAGCAGGTCACCTGTCCATGTGGCACAGGCAATAACTGTTATACAAACCTGTGACATGTGTTCAACTGTACCCCGGATATGTCACAGCCATGGTGTCACCACAGTGTCATACCCCTTGTGGAATATCACTGCAGACCATCCACCTGCTGACAAATGTACACCTACAACACAAATGGATAACATTATGGAGACAACATTCACCCAATGTTACTAACAGCTATAATGCACCATTGATGGACATCTACACTACCCAACATGTATGCATTAAACATTACTCCTGACAACATGTTACACTGCAGTACATTGATATACTGTAGTACAGTCACTGTGTGCATCAGAACCATATTAGCCTGTCCCTGCATCAATGTTATGAATGACAGGGATGTGGCACAGTTATCATCATATGCCCAGGATGTGTTTTTGGTTAGCTAGAGGCCGAGGTTGGGCCATACATTTGACACCATGTGTGTGGGTGAGGGGTGTAATTAGTTGAACTGGGCATGATGATGTGATGTGTGTAGGTATGGGGTTGCCCTAGGTGTGTTCATATAGTGTGTGGGTATGAATGCATACAGTTCTGCCATGTGGCTGCCCTATACAGGTCTTTATGGACAGCTGTAGACCATACCTGGCAGGGTGTGCAGTTCACCTTCTTCAGACACTGACACTTTGAGTGTGCCTGCCAGGGGTTCCATAGGCATGTCCAGGTACAGGCCTTGATGTGCTACTCTCCCCTGATGATGACAGATGTCCGCTGGAACCAGGTCCATCCTGAGACTGGCCAGGACCATGTGCTCATGGCCTGCTGTGGTGTAGTGTAGACAGCACCCCCCTGCAGTGCTGGGGATGGTACTTCCACTATGGGAGCGCGTTGGTGTCCTAGCACATCCATGTTGACCGCCAGCTGTTGGTGTTGCTGGCCTACGTCTACATGGCCATCATCGCACTCCCACCATATGTTCAAGCATCGACAAAACATGGTCAGTAATGCCCATCATCTCAACAAACCATCTATCCATGACCTCGGTATGAGCCCGGAGGGCACCAGACAGTTTATGGAAGTTGTCGCTTGCAGATGTGAGAGCAGCCCTCTACAGCCTCAGGCCCTGTCTGATGTACAGTTCCATGCATGCTCTTGCCCCCATGACAGCCTGAAACATGTGCCTGGAGTACCAGTTGTGGCACTTCTGCCAGGGTCATGATGACCAGTGGCCCTACTACGACCACCCTGGAACATCTGCCTATGTTGTGCCCTGCCAGACATCTGGCTATGCCTGCTGTGACCAGACACAGTAGGCATGGATAACACACTCTCCTGTGCACTGCCACCAACCGCCAACTGTCCTTCTGCTATGGCCACTGATGATGAGGTATGTATAGGCACTGAAACTGTGTGTGGGGTTGGGGATGCTAAGAGGGGGGATGTCAACACTGAAACTGTGTGTGGGGTTGGGGATGCTAAGAGGGGGGATGTCAAATGATGGTGCTGTTTCAGTCCCTGACAACCCCACCTGTACCTCAATAGTACTATCACCATCTTCGGTGTCTGTATGGACACCAACATCTGATTGCATGCAAGAAGGACCCTGGCCCACCTCGCCACCTGTGGGGGAAAACAAGAAACGCACTTTAAGACCTGTACAGCATTGCATAACAGTACACACATATACATACACACACATGCACACACGCACACACGCACACACGCACACACACACACACACACACACACACACACACACACACACACACACACACACACACACACACACAAAACACACATACATTCCATCTTAATACCTACCTGTCCATGATTTTACAGACAGTCCCATGTTTATTCCCATAAGTTCCCCATCCTGCATCATACTTGGTAGTATACACTCATTAATGTATCATTCATCTAAATGCCTAGACAAGTGATCACAACACAAAATCCATTACCTCCTTGACCTGAGTGGAACAGGTTTTACATGGCCTCACTGCTGTCATTCAGTGTTCACCCTCTGTATGTCTGGACATCATGAGCATGGCCCCTATATGTGAGGGGCTACTATGTAAACTCCATAATGTCACGCACTGGAGTGTCATGAGTGAGTATTGCTCAGTACATGCCAGATATGCTGCTCAATCAACCTATCATGTGACAACTGTAATATATGGATACACTCCCTCGTGTTGTCTAGTAATTCCCCAATGCTTCTGTAGTGCTGCATACGTGGGTAGTCAATCACCTCTCTGCTGAATGCGATATTACGGGTATACCTATTGTCTACTTTCCCTCCCAATGCATGTTACATGCTACAGACCTTATTATACTAAAAGCTGTCCTGTGATTACATATCAGACGAGTATTCCTGGTGTGTTATGTGTCAGTCCATGCCCATGTACTGCACAATCCCAAAGGGAAGTACTGCTGTATGAACAACCCCACAATCACACATATGCATACATAGATACCCCCCCCACACACACACACACACAGGTGAGATTGCACAAAGATAGTACACACAGTCCTCCCATTACCCATCTGTCAACATGCATAACATGTGGTACACAACAGCTATAATCAATCCATGCTAGCAAAAGTATACACGTGTGTGATGCATGGGCTGTGTTAGTAGGTGATGCCCCTTCCCCTGGAAAACACTGCACCCATGTACATAGTATTGCTGTGAGCCTGTTCTGCACCCTGCCAAGTACTGTGAACCAAATCTCACAGGTGTACAACCCTTGCTGAATGTGTAGTATTGTGTCAGCTATGTCAGCTGTAATTCCCACAGACTTTATGTTTTTCAGCAACACATACTTGGGATGATATGTGGACAGATGTCATTTGTGAATGCCTAATGTCTGGTATACAGATCTCAACATCAGCGGACCATGTATGACCAATCCAATACTATTATACCGTCAGACCATACCATGGCTTTGGGGAGTGTACAGACCCTTATTGATATGACGCACCCTTCCTTGATCTGCCATGGGTCCACATCACCACATATATTAACAGTACATGAGCCTGATATGCAACATATGTCCTGTACATTCACATACAGTGCCTAGGAAATGTGTTAGGTGTGTGGATGCTGACTGCAATGCATACACTCCATGTGCACACCCTTATCATGACAGTTTGTTCCACCTATTGTTATGTGTACTACAGCAGTCACTATTCCTGGCAGGGGTATACTAGCATGGGCCATCTGCATTTGCCAGTGTATGGTCAGTCTGCCCTACACATGTCCCCCAACTCTGCTGATTGCAAGGTCTACTCATGTGCACAACCCTTGGTGTTCACACACTGCCGTCACTAATGCTGTGGGCGTATGTTTAGGTCTGCCACAGTTCCTGAACCTGACTGTGTGCAGATACAGCCATTCTTACCATCCTTAGGATCCCTGCTGCAGTGCACTGGTGTGTTATGCTGACACCCCCTCTCCACCTTCAGCCTTTTTGCATATGCTTGACAAGTATAGCCTACACATGTGTGTCAGTTTGCAGTGTCCCATACACTGAGCACTACATGCTACAGCCTAGTCCCAGCTAATAATGTGAACCACAGTAATACATTATGCCATATTGTAGTTCTGTAACAGTTGCCATTGTAATACTTGTATATACTCTGTTGTTGCACTGTATGAGGATGATGTTTCATACATGTCCCTACTGTAGGCCATGTGTCCCACCATTATGTTAATCCCTGTGGACACATTACACAATTACAGAATGTTAGTTATCTTGCAGGTGTCTGACATACCCTTCCAGTGCCCCATCATGGTCACCACTGTGATGCAGTGCATTTAACAGCAACAATATGTGAACATGTACAGCATGCATTATGGGTAGGTGTGTTAGATGTGTGCATGGAATATACCATAGCCATTACCTGCCCAGTGTATTGGCAGGCATCAACATAAACCATACTCACCAGCTACAGGCTGCTGACTTGGTGGTATACCAGAGGGACCTACATAAGTGTGTGAGAGATGCGATGTCAGTGGCCATAGCCAGGGCATTGCTACAGGGTGGGTGCAGCATTACAGTACATCAACAGTGCAAGTCCACAATACTACCACTTATGCACATCTGTTTATTACTACTATGCAACAACAAACTATATATATGACATGTCAGATATGCATGATCTACCTGTACAGATGCAGATGCATACACAACAGTAGTCTACTGATGTGCCCTGTGGCCTTACATGCATGCTCCTCAGCTAGTGTGTGGGTAGCATCCATCTCCACAATGGTGTCTGGCAGTTGTTGGTTGTGTGGACGGGCAGGTGCCACGAGGCTGGCGAGAAGCTCCTCAACATGTGCCGGGGGGGGGATAGATGACATGACCCCCACCTGTTGTGAGGTGATTCCCCCCAGACTGCAGCAGCACGCCAACGGGCATTGCAAAGCAGGTCAGAACAATGATGCCGGACCTGCTCATAACTGCGGTTATGCAGTCCATCATTGACCCTGTGGACTAGGTCATTCCACAGGGCGGTCCACTCCTGCTGCTCATGGGCAGCCCTGTCAAATAGGACAGGGTAGTGCTGGATAAGGTAGTCCAGCACTATGTCGTTCTCAGCCACTGAATATGCAGGTAGGTGTCCATGGGACATCTAGCCTGAAAGACATAAAGATGGAAACAGGTCTGAGCAACTCATACATCAAGGTTATCATAGTTCTTAATACACATCTCTGTCACCCCTCACCATATCAGCGAAAACAAACTGTTCACACAACTCAATATGTATGGCTACAGCTTACCTACCAGTGGGACATATATTGTATTGTACCACACTTTGTGCTATGTGTTTGTAGCCATGTTCCCTGTGTGGACACTATCATTGCAGACCTGTTATGGACTATTCACCTGCATGCCATTGTCGGGGCCACTATGGTTTCATATATGCATGTGGTATGCTTGCTATGTGATTGCTGCACATCTGACATTCTGTGTTATTGGGGATATCTATGCATGCTGTTGGACATGTTCCGGGACTGTATCGACTATTACTACCTACATATATCCTATAACAGTGACACAATAGCATGCTTAGGGAATATTTGCCAGCAGAACCACCTCTCCAACCTCATCTGGCCCTGTTACCAGGCCACATCACACGTGGACCCCACCCTCGGGCCTCCTTATCTACTGCTCCAGCACTACTTCAGGTGGAACTACCTCAGGGGATGTTGTTGTCCCCCCCCCCGGGGGGCACACACAGACATGATCCTATCACCCAAGGTAAGGTCCAGGGTCTGTTCCATAGCAGGCTCCACAGACACTTGTGGGATGTGCTACATCACCTTGAGACACCTAGTATAAATTCACAGGGTCTACATGCTCCTCCTGCTCAGCCTCCAGGCCAGGCACCTTCAGGACCATAGACTGCTGTTGTGAGTAGCAATGGGTGGAAGGGTTGTTCCCATTGCTTCCATATGGGGCCCATGTGGTATCCACATCACAGACCACACACGCCATCCAGGGTGTTTACCCAGCACATGTGTCATATACCACCCCTGTAGGCTGCCCTCTATATCTAACAACCCGGACCACCTCCACAGACCTCTCAACCAACCGGGGACATATTTCAACAGACTCAGGGACAAGTCAAAAAAAAATCAGGGACAATCAGGGACACTTTTAAAATATTAGTGCTATTAACTTGAAACATTGACAGAATCAAAGCATATGAATTAATACACATTTTCTGAAGTAAAAAAAAGTCTATAACTCTTAATTATTGTCATTATTCATTAAGTGTAATTCACCACCTTTCCTCCAAAAGTCACTAGTTTTAGGAGGGATTGAGAGGAACAGAGCTAAAATTTGAGTCAAAATCAGGGACGCCCCTGAAAATCAGGGACAGTTGAGAGGTATGCTCCACAAATATACCTGCCATCCTTCCCCATATTCCCATTCCCTATTTCACAGACAAGGGCAATGTGGTCCCAACAAGGGGTTCACATGTGACATATCCATCCATGTTGCACACATTTACAGCTGTATATATCTGTGTGTATTGCTATGTGTGCTGTTCCCTCGCACATAGCATGCAGCACTGTGGTGGTAATATAGGGTACATGTATTTACATACATATATGTGTGTGTGTGTGTGTGTGTGTGTGTGTGTGTGATTGTATATATGTAGACATGAGCATATATATATATATATATATATATATATATATATATATATATATATATATATATGTGTGTGTGTGTGTGTGTGTGTGTGTGTGTGTGTGTGTGTGTAGATATATGTTATATTGTATATATGTGTTTTTATATATATATATATATATATATATATATATATATATATATATATATATATATATATATATATATATATATATATATATATATATACCCATATACATACCTATATATGGGGTACATTCAGACATCAGGTCCACAATCTCAAAACTTCTTCCTGCACAGATGCACTGTTCTGCCTTGCTACAACACAAACAGGTGCCACATATGGACACAGCCTAACATTATGGGGGTATATATAGTGTCAGATTGCAGGTAACCCTATTACACACCTATGGCTTTTCAGCATGCTACAATACATATTAACCTGAGTGTCCTGCAAGTGGTGGGCTCTGGAACCCACATGTCCATCATTATGGCATAACTTCCACTACCAGCTATTGGCCACAGTAATATACATCCCTTCCATTACACACCAAGCACTATATTGGCTTACATCTTGTCAGTCGGTGCTGTTCTACACAGTTGATATGTATGGCCTACTACCCACAGGGATAGACTCTAATGTCCATAGCAGTTGTTCAGCTGCAGATCATTACAACAGCAACACCTGATGGCACATGTATCTCATTCCACGTCATCTACCCCAGTATTATGGACCAAGTTTGTTTGTTTGTGTCTTTCGGCTTTTCCCGGTTAGGGGTCGCCACAGCGGAACTCCGGTCCGCTAATGATTGGCAGTAGATTTTTATGTGCTGGCTTGCCGGGCCTAACGCACAACCTTCAACGAAGGAACGCCCATTCACGCATGTCGCCACACAGAAGATGCTCTAACTGAGAATCGAACGGGCAACATCTAACTGCATGGACCAAGTACTACAGTCAATTACATGCATATATACTTCACATACCTGTTGTGGGGATGAGGTCTGTTGCGGATATTGTCCTTGTAGAGGTAATTTTTTTCACTCCTTAGCCTGCTTCCTTTGTTTTCTTTTTTGGTGTTGTTGTGGTTCTGGATCTGTTTTCTGTTTGTTTCCTCTTTCCCTCTCTCTCTCTCTCTCTCTCTCTCTCTCTCTCTATCTCTCCAGAAAATGGATTGGGCTGCTTGGAATAGATTGCAGCATAGCTTTTGTGGGTGATGCACATGATCAGGTGATGGCCTCTGCACCAATCAGTGTCCTCATCTTGCTACCTGCATGCAGCATGCTGTGTATTACTTTCAATTACCACTGTCATGGCAACCAACTACTATAAATCCCTACATCATGTGGGCGTGGTCCCTTTACCTTTCCTGTATGGTGGACATCCTTCCTGTGTGTGGGCAGCAGTGTTACAGACAGCAGGTAGCAATACCACTTACAAGAGATCTTGCACACTCAGGCCCGCTACATATTTGTATGAGGTTCCAGAACTACAAACAGAGTGTGAGTAGTGTTGCTGTATGCATTGCATAGCACCAGTGTTACAGGGTTTGTATGTGCATACTAGTTTAACATGGACTGCAGTCTGTCTGCATAGCTTTCAACTGTGTGCCTATCCACTTGATGGCCAGAGGTGTGCGTGTTATGTTTTGTCTGTCTACCACACAGGTCTTGTGTCAGATACATCACTGGCTGTGTGTGTGTTGAGTGCTGTCAGTACATGCTACATCCATTTCTGTTTATGACTTCATGTTCCTGACTAGGGGTATGTTGCAGACTATCCTGTAACACAAGCAACTTGCTTAATGTATGACAACACTATTTCACATATGGGCCTGTGTTCCAGCCTCTGTCCTCCACCTACATACCAGGCCTTGTCCATATGACATGCTGTCAGGGGTTGTTATGTAGTGGCCTGTGAGTATGTCATGCTGCCATTCCTGCCATCATTCCACTGCTGTTGTGGCTCCCACACATATTGTGGGGTTGGGTCCATATATGTGTGGGCTTAATCTGCACAATACATGCGTGCACTTATGCAATCCAGAGGCCAGTGTATGTAACAGTGGTATATGGCCCTGTATGTCAGTCTATGGGGGGGATGCTCCATAACTACCCCAGCCTGTTACAACATGTGAGGGGTATCAGGGGTAAGCTGCCTTAAGGTATCTGGATGTACGTTACCATACAATTCACCTTGGGTAAATGCAGACTTACTGCTTCCTGCCATACAGACTGTTCTGTTTGTCAGTGTGATACTGACAGTTTCAGTTATGCCTTGTTATGTAACAGATACATCCCATTGTGTCATCTGAGGTCTTTACCCCCTAGTGATTGTGTACAGAGTGTAGATAGAGACTGCTGGACTATACATCTGCATTACTTACTGTTGATTGATTGTTATATCCTGTGGCCCAGTTTGTCTTTACTGTTGTACTACTTTAAGGCCTTGCCCTGGACAGCAACATATGTAATGCTTTCCAGAATACTGTAGTAATTTATCTGTTTGACAGTTGCATTAGTCTGTTTATATATATTTCAGAATCTAAACAGCTATATGACATGGCATATACCACTGTAATAGTACACAAATAAAGCTTTCTCATGTATGCAAACCTGTGTGTGGTGTTATATCCTTTGACCTCTCTGGGGGTATATGATGCAGGCAACAATTGTCTTTTGTATGGGAGACTCATACAGTGGTGTGTACCCTCTAAATATGTATCGTCCTATACATATCTCTGTGTTTGCGTGTGCAATTACATATATATCTATATATGTATATGTATCTGCATATATGTGTCTGTGTATATGTATTTTAGGAATGTTTATTGCTTCCACATTGTACATTCCCTATGGTAGCCAGACTGTACTGCATGATATGTTATTGATACCAGCCTGACTTCATACAGGTGGGATGTATTACTGTTAACATCTTGTGCCCATGTTTTGTCAGGTCCTGGTTATGGGATTTGCATCAGTTGGTATTGTATTGCAGGGCAGACCTGTTTGGCTGTGGGAGGGGGATATCAATACGTGCAAGACGTATGTTACTTGGGCCCCCTCACCCCCATTAACAGTGCCTGTAGTCATATATGTATTTGTTATGTTCTCATTTATATCTATAAATATATATCTGTATATATATGTAGATATATATATCTATAGATGTATATATATATATATATATATATATATATATATATATATATATATATATATATATATATATATATATATATATATATATAATATATGTATATATATATATATATATATATATATATATATATATATATATATATATATATCTATATATATATATATATATATATATATATATATATATATACTGTTTAGATATAAATATATATATATATATATAAATATATATATATATATATACATATATATATACATACACACATAAATCTACATGTATAATTACATTTCCTGTACTGTTGAATGACTCTGCTGGATGATATGTTTGTGTAAACATGAGGGCTATGTATGTTTGACATGGCTTAGTGGTAAATCACTTTGACTGTGGTATTCAAGGTCCTGGGTTTGAGCCTTGCAGAGGATGTTTATTTTGTTGCTGTGTAGAACAAGGGCAGTTGGATATAGAGTGATTAAGGCACTTTTAAGCAGTTGTAAGTGGGTTTGCACAGGTTTGCCTCGAAGTAAGCACTACTAACTTCTGATTACGGTTTCTTATACTCAGTTAGCTTCTAAATTGCTTAATCTGTGTAGGCATTGCTTACCCCCACGGAAACAAGTTTAAACCCGCATACTGCTGCTTAAAAGAGCCTACTCACTCTTACCCCTGTGTTACTTTCTTCAAAAGACATGAAAATGGGTTTATAGGAAAGTGGTGAAAAAGGGGCTCGAAAAGGGAAAGACAGTAGGGAATATAGCTAGGGATGTGCAGGAATAGTGTAGGGATGTTTCATAGCTGCCCATTTCTTTTACAACAACAGCTGTGCATATACACTGAATTTGGAGATAGATCTGGACACTCATATTGGTAAGAGAAGGGTGAGGACAACAATAATATGTTGTTAAGCCAATTAGACCAGATTACGTGTCCAGTGGGCACGTGTGCGAAATGGACAGCTATGTATGGGGCAAGACTTTTTTTGGGGAACTGATTGCCCTTTTATTTTCAGGTGAGAGTGGAATGTTGGGGAGGGATAGTAGGTATATTTGGGGAGGTAGGTTAACAGACAAGACAAACAAGACACATACAGGGGCAGTATATGACACATGTGGGGAGTAAACACCTTGATGGGGAAGGGGGTTGGAAAATCGGAAGCCCATGATCCCCCTAGTGGAAACAGTGGGACTGAGGTCCCCACCCATGGGCAGTCACCACTGCACTTTCACAGCCCCAAAGGTGGGGAGAGCCAGCCCGACCCTCTAGTCATGTCACACGGCCTTCAAGTTGGCGTAGCAGATCTTCAAACTCCCTGTGAAGCTCGCTATGCACCACGCCCCTGACCTGGCAATGGATGATAGTGTCCTGTCCACACCTGCTCCCAGGGAGGGGCGAGCCCCATCCCTTGAGGCAGTTTCTCCCAAAGGTGGTGCAGGACCAGTGGACAAGGAGGTCCTGGGGTGGGCGCCAGAAGTGCTGGTGCCCAGTGCCATGGCCAGCTGAGGTGGGACAGGTGGGTCTTCTGGGACCCACATTCCCATACGTGCTATGGTGTTTATGTTTTATCAACATATGTGGGTTAGTAATAGTCAACACATTCCAGGATTAGGTATAACAGCATGCACAGATATTCCCATTAACCCAAACACCAGATATGGAACAGTTGCATAGCAAACAGAACACATGCGTATATGGGACCACAGTGGTAATTACAACACCATGCAGGTACATTGATGGCACCATGGGAGTATTTCAACATAACACATACATAGAAACAGATTTAAATAATTATCGAACAATAGGACATATGTCCCAACATTAGAGTAAGTCAGCACATACCAATTGGGTATTTAGTTTATTGTTGCAGATATGGTGGGAGGGGGATGTCAATTAACAACTAGTATAATACTGTAGTTTACATTAGTTTCCTAGCCAGTGCTATCTGTACCTTACAAGTATTAGTACACTACCCTATTGCCTTACTTTGGAAAGTGGTATGGCTGTCGACAACTATATACATGAACTGGTTTTACCTGCAGTATCAACTTGCAGAAAAATAGCAAAAACAGTGGACTCCAAAACACTCGAAGCCGATGTAATCCACAAATAGCACACTTTATTCACAAACAATTCCTGTGGTTGAGCGCTTTCATCTGTGACAATACAGATTTCTTCAGAACCAATTCCTTACAGCAGTACATTCTATTTATACAAGATTTGGCGCCAAAAAACCAATTAAGTCTTAAAACAGCAATGTTCCCTTGGAACCAACACACAATATGGTACTAAATAAAATGCATACTGAAATATTGTATACCTATTTCAATGTAGAAGTACTGAAAATATTTAAAATGTATATAACCAGTTGGTAATTTTAAAATCGTGCATAAGTAATGAATAATAAATGCGTGCGTATCTTGTTATTCTGTTTACCTGCAGTATACACCTTTTACCTGGTATACCTGTGGAGTAATTGTTTGCTAACACTAACTAGGTGTTTCTACACATACTCCCAGATTCTAGGTTGATGTTATGCACATACCTGTCCATCTCTTTTTGCACAGACTCTGGGCATGTCTTGACCACATGCAGGTGAAGTGAGACATATTTTGAATATTGTCCTCTTAAACCTTTAGTGAATTACAGCACTCTTATACAGGATATCATAGATGGTTATATTATGTAGCACAGTGTGGGTGACAGTGATGAGTGATACCTTATTATTCAGAGCAACTGCAACACTAACAATGCCATACAATAACAGTGTACACAGTACCTGTACAGGCTATTAATCTTTTATTTCTAGGCACAGTGTTCATATCTGACAGACCTGTGGGAACAATGTTTGTTAGCACTACCTGAATGTTGCCACACAAATTATCAGATTCAACATTAGTATTATGCACATACATCTCACTCTGTTACTGTACACACTGGTCACAGCTTGACAACATGAGGGTGTAGATGGGACATACTTGGCTTATTACTCTCATAACATTTTGGTGAGTTTCTAGAGTGATAGGTTTGTTCCCATAGATGTCTGACAGTTATATTTCTTGTTTGCTGCCTAAATGTCTGGGATCATCTCACTGATTTCCCAGGGGAACAGTGTGACAGGCAGCAGATATGGGCCAATTTACTGGACATTCTGGACATATCTGTACAGTTGTGGGGTATGATTCTGTATGCAGCCTACTACCACTCCCAGGATTCAAACCATGGCTGTGTGTGCTAAAAATACACCACATAAATACACCATGAAAGTGCTCACCAAATAAACTTGTTGCAGTTTTTATCTACAATTATAGCCATTGAGTGGTCTGTTGGATGTTCCTGTGGAAATTGTGTCTTTATTTTTTTATCCAAGGACCATGTTCTACTAACAACGACTTGCCTTGTGTTTGGATACTTCTACTTTTTTTTGGTCGTGGTTGGTAGCAATGGCAGAAACCAGTGTCAATTTGGGCAGCTGGCCCTACCAATGCAGTTGGAAATGATTTGAGCTATAATCTGCAAGTATCTGAAGGATTGTATGAGAACTTATCTGCTAAAATGGTGGAATTTGTTAAGAAGAAACTATGCTTAATGTTGAAAAATGTACTGACTGACAATGATGGTACTAATGAATATACTGACATTGACTTCTCTGCCTTTTTGAGAGATGTGCATAAGTTCGTAGACTTTTTATACAAAATTAAGAAGATATAGGCACAACGAGTGCATTTTGAGGTGTGCCTCAAGAATAAGGTAATTCCGAGGGGTCTAAGAACACTTAAAATGCCCACCTATGGTGAGCAACAACCTGAACTTTTATCGAGGTGGCAGCAACTGAATCTAGAGGTAAGCTTTAACTATCTTCACTTACTTCTAGAATTCAGTGATAAAGAGGAGACCCAGGTAATGCAGAATATTGTTTCGCAGAGAGACATGTTATTCTGTGCATATCCATGGAAGTTGGTAAAAGAAAAACTGAAAAATATACTTGATTCTGTTTGTATCTTTGAAAACAGATTGATGAGACAGAAACTGGGCAAGCTAAGGAGGGACATAAATGATTTTAAGGTGGGTCATGTGTTTGTATGGCCCAGAAACTGTATAGAGGAACCAGAAGGGGCCCAGACTACCTTAAAACAGAGAGACAATATGAGTGATGTAATAACGATGTCTGTTTCCACCAGTAATGTTGCATCTACAGAGGAACAGCTTGGGACTAAACGGAAAGCTAATGCTCCACCGCTTACTACAGATGTTGATGTAGTTAATGGTGTCTGTAGTTTAAATTAGAAAAGCTCACTTGAGAAAGCGGTCGAGAGTGGAAATAAAGAATGTAATAGTTTAACGACAGAAATGTGTTTTCCGACAACATCAAATTTACTAGAAAATAATGAAGTATTGATTTTTCGGACACTACCCATATGTTTGGATATATCACAGCCGACGAACAGGGAACTGAGGGAGTTCTACAGAAACTGAATGAGAAGGTGATACTCCCAGGATATTCTGGGCAAGATAATGCAGAAAGGTCCGAAGAAAACTTAATTTGGAACATTTCCTCAAGGACATTAAACCAGGTACAAACTGCTCTATTGAACAAAGGACTTTCATTTATACCCTCAAGAAGAAGTGAAGTAACTGAAACTATATTTAATTTAAAATTGTTTAATAGAAATGTTTTGCTAAAGTTGATGTTTAAGAATGATCCAGATTTTGATAAAGTCAGGTATAGGAAACCTAGTACATTTATACCACTGAGTAACACTACTATGGACATTTTCTTATAGCTGTGTGAAACAGAATTATTTGAGAAGTTGGGTGACAATAGAAAAAGCAACTTCTGTAATATGAATAAGCAAGAAAATGAGGCTTTAAGAAGCCTGCAAATGGACCAAAGTATTGTATTAAAAGCTGAGGACAAAGGGGGTCCAATAGTGATTATGGACAGTGATCACTATAACCGGTCTAGGCAAGAGATGTTATGTGATGACAATGTTTATAAATTGTTTAGTACTGCAAAGTTTAGAAAACTAATAGTGAATGTTGAACATACTTTGTATGACATGTTATTGAACCATTCTATAGACTTATAATTATAAGTATAATTATTTCACAGTATCTAAACCCTTGACACCAGTTATAAATGGGTTACCCAAAATTCATAAAAATCCAGTTACACTCCCACTGAGACCCATTGTTTCTGGGAGGAACTGGGTAACAGAGCCTATATCACTGTTTGTGGAAAGGAACCTAAGGCCCATTATTGATAAGAACAAGTGTATTGTTAAGGATTCTAAGCAGTTTCTACAAGACCTGTTTAGTTATAATAAGGATGTTGATTTGCAGAAAGGAACAACTTTGTTGGTTACGTTAGATGTACTCTTCTTGTTCACATGTATACCCAATGAGCAAGGCGTGGACATGCTGCGTGAATATTTATTACTTGATGAAACTTATGAAGGCAAACACATAGACCTATTATGTCAGCTCATGATGCTTATTCTGGAAAATAATGTCATGATGTTTGACCATGACTTATATTTACAAAACAAAGGTGTAGCTATGGGCACTTCTAATGCCAATAGCTACACCAACTTGGTAATGGCCAGTTGGGAGAATCAGCATGTGCTATCACAAGACAGGTGGGGCCAGGTGATTTTCTACAAACATTTTGTGGATGACCTGTTTCTACTGTGGAAGGGTAGCACAACTGAGTTTGACAGCTTCTGTGAATTCATTAATGGTACAACGGATTTTTTAACATTTGAGGTGAATTCCTCTTATAATGAGATTAACTTTCTTGACATATGTGTATATTGGGATAGCACTGGTAAATTATCCACCAAGATGTATAGGAAGGATTGACATAGGTATCACCTTTTGCACAGAAGCAGTATGCATTCAAGGCACATTTTTACAAATGTAGTCAAAGGCCAAACTTTATGGGCCTCTAGGCTCACTACAGAGGATGAAGTATTTGATGTTGAATTGAATAACTGGGAGCAGAGGTTTGTGGAGAGAGGGTACACTGATTCCACTACTCGTGAGATACTGTCTAATGCAGCAGATCTCAAGTATAATGTGGGGAAACCATATTACTCAGAAGAGGGTGTCTCAAGTACACCTAATCTGAGTTGTAATAAGAAAAGGACAAATAATTTTGTACGCATTCCTACTGAATTTTCAAGCGATGCACGTGTGGTTACAGATGTTATTAGGAAGTATTGGCCTGTTTTAACACAAGATCCAGATATATGTCCCATTGTAGGTGAGAAGCCCTGTTTTTCTTATAAGAATAAAAAGTCACTTAAACAGTTTTTATGCTATCCAAAGAAGAGAAGAGATATGGATGATTTGGGTGGTAAGAAAGGTACCATTCCTTGTCATAACTGTAATCAGTGTAAGTACATTAACACAACCAATACATTTTTACATCTGGATTTTCAAACAGAGTTTGAGTTTAATGTTAGAGCAAGCTGCAACAGTATGGATATTGTTTATTTAGCTGTATGTAACCTGTATTCATCTTTTTATGTTGGCAAGACCAACAGGAAACTCAGATATAGGATTAGGGAACACATGCCAAAATTAGGAATGGTGACTGCACCAATGACCTGGCAAAACATGTAAATACAACAGATATTTCACACACATTCAGATTTCTTGTTGTTGAAATGGTTCATGGAAGTGAAAGAGGGGGTGATATTTTGAACCTGACAGAGACAACAGAAAGTAGATGAATAGTGAGATTCAGGGCAGACAAAGGGAGGGGGTTAAACTATAGGGTACCCATTAAACCCCTGTTAAAATCAAGACCATTGGTAAAGAAATAAAGTATTTTATTATAATTCTTATGAATTAGGTAGAATATATATATATATATATATATATATATAATTTAATAATGAAAATGATGCAGTATGTATATATGTTTCTTGAACTATATGAATGTATAGCATGATTTTTATGATGCTGACTTTTAACTTGCATTAGAGATGTGCTGTCTTTTTAAGGAAGGATTGTTTAAGTTAATAGTTGCTTATCTGTGACTGGTTGTTTTTAATTACCATAGATATATAAGAGCTGAATAATTTGTTAGTAATAGGTTTGATGAAGTGGTGTATCTACACCATGAAAGCACTCACCAAATAAACTTGTTGCAGTTTTTATTGACAATTATAGCCAATGAGTGGTCTGTTGGATGTTCCTGTGGAAACATGAGTATATGGGACCACAGTGGTAATTACAACAGCATGCAGGTACATTGATGGCACCATGCCACCAATGTGGGAGTATTTCAACATATCACATGCATAGAAACTGATTTAAATAATTATCGAACAATAGGACATATGTCCCGACATTAGAGTTAAGTCAGCACATAATATTTAGTTTATTGTTGCAGATATGGTGGGGGGGGGGTGATGTCAGTTAACAACTAGTATATTCCTGTAGTTCACATTACTTTCCTAGTCAGTGCTGTTATCTGTACCTTACAAGTATTAGTACACTACCCTATTGCCTTACTTTGGACAGTAGTATGGCTATCAACAACTATATGCATGAACTGGTTTTACCAGGAGTATACACCTCTTACCTGGTATACCTGTAGAGGAATTGTTTGTTAACACTAACTGTTTCTACACATACCCCCCAGATTCCAGGTTGATGTTATGCACATACCTGTCCATCTCTTTTTTGCATGGAATCTGGGCATGTCTTGACCACATACAGGTGAAACAGGACATATTTCAACTACTGCCCTCTTAAACCTTTAGTGAATTACAACACTCTTATACAGGATTTCCTAGACAGTTATATTATGTAGCACAGTCTGGGTGACAGTGATGAGTGATACCTTATTATTCAGAGCAACTGCTACACTAACAATGCCATACAATAGCAGAGTATACAGTACCAGTACAGGGTATCAATCTTTTATTTCTAGGCACAGTGTTCGTATCTGACAGACCTGTGGGAGCAATGTTTGTTAGCACTACCTGAATGTTGCATAACATTAGAGTGGAGTTTTAGAGGACAAGTTTTGGGAGTGTCTAACAAACAGTTAGTTTCTACACCTAAATGTCTGGGTGGGATCACACACTTTCCCCAGGGGGACAGGGTGGCAGGCAGGCAGGGAATAGGATTTGGGGCTCTGGACAGATATGTCTATACTGCTGTGGACATTCTGGGGTATGATTCTGTGTACTGGCTACTCCCAATTCCAGGATTGGGACCATGTCTGTGTCTGTAAAAAACTGTTCATCACAGTTGTGTGTGCTATATAGATATTGCTGTGTATCTGTGTATCTCTTTCTGTCTATTCTTACTCATATTGGTTTTGTTTTCTGACCTGATTACAGCACTCTACAGCACTTATACAGGATATCATAGATGGTTATATTATGTAGCACAGTGTGGGTGACAGTGATGAGTAATACCTTATTATTCAGTGCACTAACAATGCCATACAATACCAGAGTAAACAGTACCAGTACAGGGTATCAATCTTTTATTTATAGGCACAGTGTTCGTATCTGACAGACCTGTGGGAGCAATGTCTGTTAGCACTACCTGAATGTCGCCACACAAATTACCAGATTCAACATTAGTATTATGCACATACGTCTCACTCTGTTACTGTACACACTCTGATCACAGCTTGACAACATGGGGGTGTAGATGGGACATACTTGGCTTATTGCTCTCATAACATTTTGGGGAGTTGCTAGAGTGACAGGTTTGTTCTCATGAATGTCTGACAATCAGTTGTATTTCCTGTTTGCTGCCTAAACATCTGGGATCATCTCACTGATTTCCCAGAGGGACAGGGTGACAGGCAGCAGATATGGGCCAATTTACTGGACATTCTGGACATATCTGTACAGTTGTGGGGTATGATTCTGTATGCAGCCTACTACCACTCCCAGGATTCAAACCATGGCTGTGTGTGCTAAAATTACAACAGTTCACATCTCAGTTGAGTGTGCTATTTGGATTTTGTTGTCTGTCTTTTCACTGTTTTCTGTCTATGTCTCTCTCAGTAGTACTATATACCAGTCATATACAGACATCCCTACACATTTTATTTATGTTGCTCAGTGTGGGTAACAGTGTGTAATACAACAGTACTATTAAGTGATTGCAAATCTACATTATCATATGATACCCGAGTAAACACATGCAGTCCAGCAGTTAGACCTTTATTGACAGGTGATTATGCTTTTATTTACATACAACCTATATGAGACTCTTCATGCCATATTCTCTGGTGTATGCAGCACATGCCTTAAACAATACAAGTTTTATACAGGCAATTAACTTACTACTACATTTAGATTTATTTCTTATGACAGTACATGCAAGAGTATTACTAACCTGCCTCACATCGCAACCAGTCCAATCTATAGCCATGGGCCTCCTGGTTCATAGCCCGCTCACTTGCCGCTGTGAAAGACATAAGAGGAATATTTAGCCATACCTATCCATAATATACATGAGCTGGCAATTATTAAACAGGTAGTGGACTGATACTTACACATGGCTGGGACCTCCCCTGTCCACCTAGCCTCTTGGATCCACTGATCCAAGAGATCCCTCTTTCACTGCTTCAGGTTGGCATCAGCCTGACCTGCTCACCAGTTCGGGGTATGCCAGTGGCACTGGTGAGGTCACGGGCAAGATGGTCTCAGGCTCCTACTTTGTATTGGGAACCCTGGTACAGGCCCTGCAGCAGTCTCATGTTATGGTCTTTCACAAGGAGTCCTGCCATGACCCTGGACTCCTGGATGCCCCAGCACTGCACCCAAAAGCGCATACCCTTTCCCATTCCAGACATAGTGCCTACAAGGGGAAGCTACAACCAGTTATGAGATGTATCCCCACCTGTTGGGTTTAAATAAGGCCAGTTTCCCACACTTTGCCTTGCTTGGACAGTTTTGAAAAGGTTAAGCTATGGGCAAACCTGCTTACTAAGGTTACCATTGCATAAATGGGTATACCAATGGGCAGACTGAGTTAGCTGGCCTACGCATTGCTTACACCTAATAAGCTGGGCTGGGCAATGCTTAGTGTTGCTTAATATTTAAGTTGCATTATATTTGCATTGTGGCATTGATTTATTATTCATTACATGTTATATATGTATTTGGTATCCATGATTCATGTGTACATACACTGTATGGAGTCCTTATGTTTATTAAGGGATTTCAACACTTTATTACAATGACACCTCACATCTGGGCTTAATGAAGTACTCCAGTTCACATATTTATGTTATGTAGGAGGTTATACAACATAAGACTGTATATAGATTCCTTTCACATGTTCAGTTTGAATTTCCTATAGTGAGGATCTATTTGGTGATACTGCAATTTTATGCATTGCTCTGATGGCTTAGTGGTTAACTACTGTGACTATAGTATACCGGGTCCTGGGTTCAAAACCTACCAAGGTGGTTTATGTTGTTTCTGGCCAGAACAGAGGCTGTTGCATACAGAGTGATTAAGGCACTTTTAAGCAGTTGTAAAATGGGTTTGCATGGTTTTGCGCGAGGGTAAGCTATGCTAACCTTTGGTGTAACATGCTTACAAAGAGTTAACTTCAATATTGCTTAACCTGTGTGCACATTGCTTACCCCTGCACAAACAGGCTTAAACTTGCTTACTACTGCTTACATATGCTTACTCCCACTTACTATTGCTTAATAGTGATTACACTTGCTTACTAGTGCTTACTCCACTTACCACCGCACTACTTTAGACAGTAATGTCTACTGGTTCTTGGGAAGGTGATGGATTTGGAAAGTGTATGGAGTTTTCATTCATTACACATTTTACCTTCCATTTGTATCCCTGATTCCTGTGTACATATACTGTATGGGGCACTTGTGATTATCTGTGGACTTTGCAACATTACGACAATGACACCTCACATCTGCATTTAATGCAGTACTCCATTTCGCAAATAATCTTCTTCTTTCAGCTTTTCCCAGTTAGGGGTCACCACAGCAGATCACCTGTCTGCTCATGATTGGCAGTGGAGTTTTTACAGTGTCGAGTTGCCAGCCCGGCGCCCAACCTTCCATGGATGGCGCGCGCACACACACACACACACACACACACACACACACACACACACACACACACACACACACACACACACACACGGACTCACACCTAGGGCTAATTTAGAGTGTCCAATCCACCTACAGCATGTCTTCAGGATGTGGGAGGAAACCAGAGCACCTGGAGGACACCCACATGACCAGAGGGAGGGCATGCAGACTCCACACAGAAGGCACCCCAGCTAAGGATCGAACCAGAGAACCTCTTGCTGTGAGGCAACAATGCTAACTGCTGCACCACCATGGCCGCTCAGTACTCCAGTTCACAAATATATGTTATAAATATATAAATGTTGTAAATATATGTTAACATAGGTTATGCAACAAAATAAATTGATCATACAGTGCTTTGACATGGAAAATGAATTGTACTGGAGTGGGACTCAAACCAGGAATGACTGCTTGTAAGGCGAATGCTCTGTCCACTACCCTATTGCTATACTGCTTTATTTGTATATATCTTGTTTGTTATCCTCTTGTGCCATTTAAGCTGCATTAACCATAGCTAAGAGATGGGCAAACCCGCACACCTATCGTTAAATTTAATCTGTTTCATAAAAAAAAAAATCTTTAATTTTATGTTTTAACTATTGCTCTTGTAAATGTGGGGGGATGTTGCTGTGGGTATGCGAACACCTATGAGCAGTCTCGCTCATTCTTTTATTTATACTCTGCTGTTCTTCATTACAGGGGCATGTATATTCTGAGAGCTCTGCTCTCAGACATGCCACCTGCACTCGTACATGTTCCATGTATGTTTAGGAGCTCAGACAGTGTGCCTTCATTAATATGTATGGTGCGTTGCCATCCTGCTGCTAAATGTCCGCTTCTGTGCAGGACTAAGCTAGACCTGTATATAAGGATAGTGAATCCGGGGGTCTGTACTCAACCCCTAGGGGAAAAGAATTAAGTTGTCACAATGAAGATGTATCTGTTACATAACAATGCTTAACTTAAAACATCACTATCACACTGACAAACAGAACTTTCTGTAAGACAATAAGCCCTAGCCCACTAATATTCCCAAGGTGAAATATATGAAAATGTTCAGCCATATACCTTATGGTGTCTTACTACTGATATCCCTCACATGTTGTAACAGCCTAGGGTATATATGGTGCATACTCCTCCCTCATAGAATGACTTAAAAGGGCATATAACAGTGTTACATACACTGACCTCTGGACTGTACAAGGACACACATGTTTTGTCCAGCTGTAGGCCACATATATATGGACCCTATCCCACAATATGTGTGGGGATTCACAACATCACTGGAATG
>NC_056739.1:679273690-679283690 GCF_019279795.1 Protopterus annectens | reverse complement strand
ATGGGGAATACATACCTTCACAAACACTGGAAGCATATGTGTGCATACACTCCAAATAACATATTGTGGAAGCAGCTTTTGATGTACTGACAGCATGCACTCTTCATGAGTATGGACGTTCCAGCAAGTACAGGTCCTCAATGTCTCACCAAGAAATGGTCTGCTGTCCAAGACGTTTGGCCATCAAATGCACCCACTTACCTGCAATGGAGGCAGCCATGTCTTGCACATATCTTTCAAGCCATGGAATGGATCCCATACCCAACAGGTAGCACCCAGGAGTTGGACATGTAGCCTTACCTCACCATTGCATATACCATGGCAAACAGTGCAGTCATATATGTGGCGAGGATGTATGGGACAAGATTAATGTAGAAAATAAACAGATGGCCATCCAAGACAGATGATGACACATGTTGCAAACTGGTCATGCAGGCTCCCTAGTAACATGCCACAACACTGAGGGAGTTGCAGGAATGTCTAGCAAGTACTGGCTGTGCAGTACCTGTGTCAGCAATTGCCTGGACTCTGCATAAATGTGGCCCATGGGTTAGGGTAATCAGATGGGACAGTTGTTCCACAGGAAACATTAGCCAGGGCTCTCTACAGGTAGCATATGCATAACATCAAAAGTCCCCCAACGACATGCATTGCAATATGTACTGGTGTACCAAGACCAAGTTGGAAACCTGCAGACAGTACCAATTAATATACATGTGCTGCGCAACCAACACCTCAGCCCATCTCAGTCCCACCATCTCCATCTGTACCTTGCTGGTGCAAGTGTACATCTGTATGTTTGCCATTCATTAGCAGGGACTAGGCTGGTACACATGGTGTTCAGAGCTTGGGACACTGCAAAATGACACACATGTGTAGGCCATAGTTGTCAAGCATCTGCAAAACGTTTGAGGATAGGAAGGGGTGTCATCCTGAAACATAACAGTGCACTGAAGCAGAGATCAAAAGCCCACTAAGAATGGCTGTATCTGCACACAGTCAAGATCATGAATTGTTGCAGATATAACCCTGACTCCACAGCAATAGTGATGGCACTGTGTAACCTCCAAGGGCTGTGCACACGAGTTGACCTTGCAATCATTCAGAATTGGGGGACATTTGTAGGGCGGAGTGACCAAATACTGGCAAATGCAGATGGCCCATGCTAGTATACCCCTTCCAGGAATAGTGACTGCCGTAGTACACATAACAGTTGGTGCAACAGACCATCATGATAAGGGTGTGCGCACATATGCACCCACAAATTGTATGCATCTCAATCAGCATCTGCACAACTGACACATTTGTTTGATACTGCATTTGATTGCACAGGCCATATGTCACATATCAGGTTCATGTAATGTTAACATATGCAGTAATGTGGCCCCATGGCATATCAAGGAAGAGGGTGCCATATCAGTAAGGGTGTGTACACTCCCCATAGCCATGGTAAGGTTTGAAGGTTGTCAGTGTAATTGTATTTTATTGGCCATACATGCACCATTGATAATGAGATCTGTAAATCAGACATCAGGCATTCAGAAATGACATATGTCCACATATGATCTTAGGTATGTGTCACACAAACACATAGGGGCTGTGGGCAGCAGAGCAAACATAAATGACACACATATACATGAAATACATATACATATACATATGCATGAAATGGGATGAAACTAAGCACAGATAAGACAGTGGTAATGGCAGCAGATTGGGGAAATCAGAAGAAGCTGAGAATAGAGATAGATGGGAAGATAGTGGAACAGGTAAACAGCTTCAAGTATCTGGGAGGGGTGGTTGAGGAGAAGGGTAGTCTGAATGAAGAGGTCAAAGCTAGAATCAGAGGGGCTGCAGCCAACTGGCATAGAGTATCAGGTGTAGTATATAACAGAAGCATGCCAAAGAAGCTGAAAAGTAAGGTGTACAAGACAGTGGTGCGACCAGTACTACTGTATGGTACAGAAACCTGGGCAGTAAAGGCAGAACAGTTGAAGAAGCTAGAGGTGATGGAAACGAAGTGCCTGAGAAAGGTGGTAGGATGCACACTGCAGGACAGGCAAAGAAATGAGGACATAAGAGCAGAAGCCAAAGTAGATCCAATTGCAGAAAAGATCAAAGAAAACAGATTACAATGGTATGGGCACATGTGTAGAAAAGCAGAAGACAATCTGGTGAGGGAGATTTGGGACAGACAGGAATAAGGTAAGAGGAAGCGAGGGCGTCCAGCAAAGAGGTGGATGGATTGTGTGAAAGAAGATCTGTGACAGTCAGGCATGAGTGCTGAAGAAGGCAGGAGAGTGGCACTGAATCGAGAGAGTTGGCGACAGTTAATACGATACCCTGACCCCATGTAAATGGGAAAAAGGGGATGATGATGATGATGATGATATACATATTCAGCAATGGTATGTACACCTATGAGGTATGGTGCAGAGTACATTCCAGGGTGCTGAACAGGTTCATAGGTTCATAGGCAGGTACTAGGCTATCGGCCCAAGGGCCTACGTAAGCCTAGCCAACAAGGTTCCCTTGCTTATGCCACCCAAGAAAGTTATTTTCCTGTGCCACTGTCGAGCAGAGACACAGAAGTGATCCCCGGTGTATTTCCTACTTCCAATCCACTCCATCTAGATTTTTCATGAAGAGTGCTAATGAAGAACTTTGCTTGACATAGATGGGTAGCCTGTTCCAGAGTATGGGATGTCTCTGGGACAGGAATCTATCCCTCCAGCATGTCCTGTTTATTGTGGTGACAAGGTTTAGGTCCCTAGAGTGTGTAGGTCGGAGGGATTGGGATTTCTTTAGGTGTAGCATGTCAAACAGCTCTGGGTTTGACATAGCTTTATATGTTAGGCAGAGATCACCTCGGAGTAGGCGATATGCTGTGAAGTAAAGTTAAAGTTTTTTGAGACGGACAGTGTAGGGCATTTGGTTGAGGCCAGTAATCCTCTTTGTGAGGTACTTCTGTGGCCTTTCCAGCTGCTGCAGATGTCTTGTGAGGTACATTCCAAAAATGGCATTGTACTCTATAATGGGTCTAATGAGTGTCGAGTAGAGGGGAACAATGACCTCTTTTTTCCTGGATGAGAACCCTTTTATGATGAGGTGTGCCACATAGAAGGACTTCCTGACTACTATGGCAATGTGACTATCAAAGGAGAGATTACTGTCCACCTGGGTCCCAAGGTCTCTTATCACACATTCGGTGTTAAGTAGATTGCTGCCTATGTGTTAGTTCATGGGTACAGAGTTTTTTACCAAAGGGATGACACTGCACTTTTGGCATTGAGCTTGTGGCCATGGCTCTGACACCAGGCATCTGTCTCAATGAGGCCCTTCTGTAGGATGTCCACATCATTTGGGGACTTGACTATGGCTCCTAGTTTGCAGTCATCTGCAAACTTCATTAGCCAGAGGCCTTCTGTGTTAGCCTGTACTTCAGAGAAGTAGATACCAAACAGGAGAGGTCCCAGGATGGAACCCTGTGGTACTCCACTTGTCACTGCTTTGAGGTCAGATTTGGAGTCTGCAACTTTTACAATGTGGGTTCTGTCAGTGAGCCAGTTGGCAACCCATCTTGTGATGTAAGGATTTATACCTAGTTTAGTGAGTTTAGCTATAATTCCAGAATGGGGGATGGTGTCGAAAGCCTTGTCGAGGTCAAGATAGGCTGTATGAACCATATTACCCTCATCTACGGCTTTAGTGACTGATCAGGTTCAGTAGGCATGATCTGCTTTTCACAAACCCGAACTGGGTGGGATCCAGAGTTCGGAGGTTACCAATGTCTTTGTTTATGAGTTCCATGATGATACGTTCCATGGCCTTGCAGACCAGGCTCATCAGGCTAATAGATTAATAGTTCCCGGGATAAGTGGTGGCTCCCCCTTTGTGGAGTGGGATAACTGTTGCTGTGCACCATTCAGTGGGCACAAAGCCTGATGCGAGGCTATTATAGAACATGGTGCTTAAGTGGGGAGCCAGTTTGTTCTGAAGTTCATGTAAAACACAGCCTGGGATGTTGTCCGGTCGCATGGATGCAGTGCTTTTGGCTTTAGAGAGTGCAGCTTTTACCTGTGTAGCTGGGATTACAGGGACTCTGCATTCTTCATATAGGTTCATAGGTTCATAGGTTGGTACTAGGCTATCAGCCCTAGGGCCTATACAAGCCTAGCCATAACAATTGCCTGGCTATTTCTTCCCACATTATTTACTTTCCTGGACCCCTGTCTAGCAAGGTGACTGACGTGATCCCTGGGGTGAATTTCCTTTCTCCCATCCAATCATCAAGGTTCTTCTTGAAGAGGTCCAAAGAGGCACTCTGCTTGACATGTATGGGCAATCTATTCCAGAGTCTGGGGTCTCTGGGTCAGGAATAGATATGGGCCCTTTAGGGGGTGGGGGGTAAAGTTAGCACTGAATCTATCTGCCAGGATGTTGGCAATATCAGCTGGTTCTGTAATTTTTGTGCCACTGTGCTGTAACTCAGAGCAGATCTGGGTATTGCCATCGAGTTTCTTGACATAGCTATAGAATGCTTTGTGGTTGTCCTTAGAATTAATGGTGATTTTGTTTTCGTAGCTAGCTTTGGAGGATCTTATAAGGGATCTCACCTTCTTACTGAGGCTGACCAGGGAGCTCCTCCACTCATTGGATTTTACTGTTTTGCAACAGTTTCTTCCCCTTCTGTTGTAGAGTTTGTTTATGGCAGGGAACCACCAGATTGTCTTCCTTTTTTTGGAGGATAGCATCTTGGTTATGTTTGGGATAGCACGATCCATGCACTCATGTAAGTGCTTATAGAATGCATTTGTGTAGGATTCAGCAGTTGTAACTGTATTGTCCATCTGTATGGGTGTTATGAAGTTCACCACTTCTGTCTTAAGAAGCATGAAGTTGGCTTTGGAGAAATATTTTACTGTGGTTTCCTTAATGGGGGTGGTGAGGGGCGGGATGTGGATATCAGGGGTGATTAGCTTATGGTCGGATTGGAGCACAGCAATACTGTGTATGTGGGTGCAGTGTGTTCCAGGAAGGGGCATCACATACTGACACACAAACCCATGCATCACTGGTGAGGGAGATTTGGGACAGACAGGAATAAGGTAAGAGGAAGCGAGGGCGTCCAGCAAAGAGGTGGATGGATTGTGTGAAAGAAGATCTGTGACAGTCAGGCATGAGTGCTGAAGAAGGCAGGAGAGTGGCACTGAATCGAGAGAGTTGGCGACAGTTAATACGATACCCTGACCCCATGTAAATGGGAAAAAGGGGATGATGATGATGATGATGATATACATATTCAACAATGGTATGTACACCTATGAGGTATGGTGCAGAGTACATTCCAGGGTGCTGAACAGGTTCATAGGTTCATAGGCAGGTACTAGGCTATTGGCCCAAGGGCCTACGTAAGCCTAGCCAACAAGGTTCCCTTGCTTATGCCACCCAAGAAAGTTATTTTCCTGTGCCACTGTCGAGCAGAGACACAGAAGTGATCCCCGGGGTGTATTTCCTACTTCCAATCCACTCCATCTAGATTTTTCATGAAGAGTGCTAATGAAGAACTTTGCTTGACATAGATGGGTAGCCTGTTCCAGAGTATGGGATGTCTCTGGGACAGGAATCTATCCCTCCAGCATGTCCTGTTTATTGTGGTGACAAGGTTTAGGTCCCTAGAGTGTGTAGGTCGGAGGGATTGGGATTTCTTTAGGTGTAGCATGTCAAACAGCTCTGGGTTTGACATAGCTTTATATGTTAGGCAGAGATCACCTCGGAGTAGGCGATATGCTGTGAAGTAAAGTTAAAGTTTTTTGAGACGGACAGTGTAGGGCATTTGGTTGAGGCCAGTAATCCTCTTTGTGAGGTACTTCTGTGGCCTTTCCAGCTGCTGCAGATGTCTTGTGAGGTACATTCCAAAAATGGCATTGTACTCTATAATGGGTCAAATGAGTGTCGAGTAGAGGGGAACAATGACCTCTTTTTTCCTGGATGAGAACCCTTTTATGATGAGGTGTGCCACATAGAAGGACTTCCTGACTACTATGGCAATGTGACTATCAAAGGAGAGATTACTGTCCACCTGGGTCCCAAGGTCTCTTATCACACATTCGGTGTTAAGTAGATTGCTGCCTATGTGTTAGTTCATGGGTACAGAGTTTTTACCAAAGGGGATGACACTGCACTTTTTGGCATTGAGCTTGTGGCCATGGCTCTGACACCAGGCATCTGTCTCAATGAGGCCCTTCTGTAGGATGTCCACATCATTTGGGGACTTGACTATGGCTCCTAGTTTGCAGTCATCTGCAAACTTCATTAGCCAGAGGCCTTCTGTGTTAGCCTGTACTTCAGAGAAGTAGATACCAAACAGGAGAGGTCCCAGGATGGAACCCTGTGGTACTCCACTTGTCACTGCTTTGAGGTCAGATTTGGAGTCTGCAACTTTTACAATGTGGGTTCTGTCAGTGAGCCAGTTGGCAACCCATCTTGTGATGTAAGGATTTATACCTAGTTTAGTGAGTTTAGCTATAATTCCAGAATGGGGGATGGTGTCGAAAGCCTTGTCGAGGTCAAGATAGGCTGTATGAACCATATTACCCTCATCTACGGCTTTAGTGACTGATCAGGTTCAGTAGGCATGATCTGCTTTTCACAAACCCGAACTGGGTGGGATCCAGAGTTCGGAGGTTACCAATGTCTTTGTTTATGAGTTCCATGATGATACGTTCCATGGCCTTGCAGACCAGGCTCATCAGGCTAATAGATTAATAGTTCCCGGGATAAGTGGTGGCTCCCCCTTTGTGGAGTGGGATAACTGTTGCTGTGCACCATTCAGTGGGCACAAAGCCTGATGCGAGGCTATTATAGAACATGGTGCTTAAGTGGGGAGCCAGTTTGTTCTGAAGTTCATGTAAAACACAGCCTGGGATGTTGTCCGGTCGCATGGATGCAGTGCTTTTGGCTTTAGAGAGTGCAGCTTTTACCTGTGTAGCTGGGATTACAGGGACTCTGCATTCTTCATATAGGTTCATAGGTTCATAGGTTGGTACTAGGCTATCAGCCCTAGGGCCTATACAAGCCTAGCCATAACAATTGCCTGGCTATTTCTTCCCACATTATTTACTTTCCTGGACCCCTGTCTAGCAAGGTGACTGACGTGATCCCTGGGGTGAATTTCCTTTCTCCCATCCAATCGTCAAGGTTCTTCTTGAAGAGGTCCAAAGAGGCACTCTGCTTGACATGTATGGGCAATCTATTCCAGAGTCTGGGGAGTCTCTGGGTCAGGAATAGATATGGGCCCTTTAGGGGGTGGGGGGTAAAGTTAGCACTGAATCTATCTGCCAGGATGTTGGCAATATCAGCTGGTTCTGTAATTTTTGTGCCACTGTGCTGTAACTCAGAGCAGATCTGGGTATTGCCATCGAGTTTCTTGACATAGCTATAGAATGCTTTGTGGTTGTCCTTAGAATTAATGGTGATTTTGTTTTCGTAGCTAGCTTTGGAGGATCTTATAAGGGATCTCAGCTTCTTACTGAGGCTGACCAGGGAGCTCCTCCACTCATTGGATTTTACTGTTTTGCAACAGTTTCTTCCCCTTCTGTTGTAGAGTTTGTTTATGGCAGGGAACCACCAGATTGTCTTCCTTTTTTTGGAGGATAGCATCTTGGTTATGTTTGGGATAGCACGATCCATGCACTCATGTAAGTGCTTATAGAATGCATTTGTGTAGGATTCAGCAGTTGTAACTGTATTGTCCATCTGTATGGGTGTTATGAAGTTCACCACTTCTGTCTTAAGAAGCATGAAGTTGGCTTTGGAGAAATATTTTACTGTGGTTTCCTTAATGGGGGTGGTGGGGGGCGGGATGTGGATATCAGGGGTGATTAGCTTATGGTCGGATTGGAGCACAGCAATACTGTGTATGTGGGTGCAGTGTGTTCCAGGGGAAGGGGCATCACATACTGACACAACCCATGCATCACAGAGATGTATAATGTTGGTAACAGGGATTGACTATAGCTGCACTGTATGCTGTTGAGTGCCATATGTCATGCATGTTGACAGATGGGTAATGAGAGGTCTGTGTGTAATATCTTTGTGCAATCTCACCTGTAAGTGTGTGTGTGTGTGTGTGTGTGTGTGTGTGTGTGTGTGTGTGTGTGTGTGTGTGTGTGTGTGTGTGTATATGTGTGTGTGGGGGGAAGTGCTATCGTGTGGAGTGGAGGGGGGTTGATGTATGTAGAATACGTGTGTGTATGTGTGTGTGTGTGTGTGTGTGTGTGTGTGTGTGTTTGTGTGTGTGTGTGTGTGTGTATGTGTGTGTGTGTGTGTGTGTGTGTGTGTGTGTGTGTGTGTGTGTGTGTGTGTGTGTGTGTGTGTGTGTGTGTGTGTGTGTGTGTGTGTGTGTGTGTGTGTGTGTGTGTGTGTGTGTCGATGTATGCACATGTGTGAGTGTGGGGTTGTTCATACCTCTCAACTTCCCTTAGAAATCATGCAGTAAATGGAAATGGACAGACAGATTAGACACCAGGAATACTTTTCTGAAATGTAATCACGGGAAAGCTGATAGAATAATAAAGTCTGCAGCATGAAAGATGCATTGGGAGGGAAAACTAGGCACCAGTGATACTTTTTTAATTGCAGTCAGCAGAAAAGTGAAAGAATACCCAAGTGTGCAGCACTAAGGATGCATTGGGGAATTACTAGACAACATCAGAGAGTTTCCAAATTTTACTGTAGTCCACATAAAAAGTTATTAGAGCAACAGAACTTGTATCTACTGAACAATAGTTAAGCATGAAACCCCAGTGTGTGACATTATTGACTGACTGTAGTAGCCCATAACATATGGGGGCCATGCTCAAGACTTCTGGACAAAACCAGGGTGAACACTTCATGACATCATGGAGTCTTTGAAAAAATGACTCCAATCAAGTTAAAGAGTTAATGGAGTAACATGTCATGTTTTGTGATCATTTTCTGAGCAATTAGAAGAATGATATGTTAATGATTGGTATTATTGATGTAAGACTGATGCAAGATGGGGAAAATAAGAGGAAAAACTAGGGACATTCTGTAAACTCAGGGACAGGTACGTGGTATGGTGGAATGTCAGGGTGTGTGTGTGTGTGTGTGTGTGTGTGTGTGTGTGTGTGTGTGTGTGTGTGTGTGTGTGTGTGTGTGTGTGTGCACTGTTAAGGAATGATGTACAGGTCTTTAGGTGCATTTCTTGTTTTCCCCTCATAGGTGGCGAGGTGGCTCAGGGTCCCTCCTGCAGGCAATCTGATGTTGGTGTCCATACAGACACTGATAATGATGATAGGTGTGTTGAGGCACAGGTGGGGTTGTCAGGGGCTGAAGCTGCACCATTGTTTGACATCCACTGTTATGCACCCAATCCCCCCACACAGTCACATTGTCTATACATACCCTATCACCAGTTGCCATAGCTGAAAGACAGTTGATGGTTGGTGGCATAGGACAGGACAGTGTGGTATCTATGCCATGTGTGTCTGGACACAATGCCCATAGCCGGATGTCCAGTAGGGTACCACATAGGCAGATGTACAGGGGTGTTCATAGGAGGGCTGCTGGTCATCATGCCCCTGGCAGAGGTGCCACATCTGATGCCACCAGACGCATACTTCAGGCCGTCATGGAGGTGCAGGGATGTATGGAATGATACACAAGACAGGGTCTGAGGCTGCAGAGGGCTACTCATTCAACTGATATTGACAACATCTGGGATCTCGCAGGTGCCCACTGTTATTTTGCAGAGGTCATGGATAGACAGTTGGGAGAAATGGTGGGAATCTTCAACCGTGGAATGTCTGTGCTCGAGCATATGGTAGGAGTAGTGCGACTGCCACATGGACGTAGGCCAGCAACACCAATAGCTGGAGGTCGACATGGACATGCCAGAAATCAAAGCCACTCCCGTGGTGGCAGTACCAGCCCCAGCATTGTAGGGGGGCGCTATCCACACCACAGCAGACAACGT